>NC_081357.1:83824787-83984164 GCF_030684315.1 Stegostoma tigrinum | reverse complement strand
GGGCGAGGAGTAGGAGGAGGAGGAGGAGGAGCGGGGAGAGCGAGGAGGAGGAGGGGGGAGAGCAAGGAGGAGGAGGAGGAGGAGGAGGGGGGAGAGGGAGGAGGAGGAGGAGGAGGGAGGGCGAGGAGGAGGAGGAGGAGGTGGGGGAGAGGGTGGAGGAGGAGGAGGGGGAGAGGGAGGTGGAGGAGGAGGCGGAGGGGAAGAGGGAGGAGGAGTAGGTGGAGGAGGAGGAGGAGGAGGAGGGGGGAGAGGGTGGAGGAAGAGGAGGAGGAGGAGGGGGGAGAGGGAGGAGGAGGAGGAGGATGAGGAGGGGGAGAGGGAGGAGGAGGAGGAGGAGGAGGAGGGGGGAGAGCGAGGAGGAGGAGGAGGAGGGGGAGAGCGAGGAGGAGGAGGAGGAGGATGGGGAGAGCGAGGAGGAGGAGGAGGAGGGGGAGAGCGAGGAGGAGGAGCAGGAGGGGGGGAGAGGGAGGAGGAGGAGGAGGGGGGTGAGGGAGGAGGAGGAGGAAGAGGAGGGGGTAGAGCGAGGAGGAGGAGGAGGAGGGGGAGAGGGAGGAGGAGTAGGAGGAGGGGCGAGAGCGAGGAGGAGGAGGAGGAGGAGGAGGGTGAGGGGGAAGAGGGAGGAGGAGGAGGAGGAGGAGGGGGGAGAGGGTGGAGGGGGGAGAGGGTGGAGGAGGAGGAGGAGTGGGGAGAGCGAGGAGGAGGAGGAGGAGGAGGGGGGAGAGGGAGGAGGAGGAGGAGGAGGAGGGGGGAGAGCGAGTAGGAGGAGGAGGAGGGGGAGAGCGAGGAGGAGGAGGAGGAGGAGGAGGGGGGTAGTGCGAGGAGGAGGAGGAGGAGGGGGGGAGAGCGAGGAGGAGTAGGAGGAGGAGGGGGAGAGCGAGGAGGAGGAGGAGGAGCGGGGAGATCGAGGAGGAGGAGGAGGAGGAGGAGGAGGAGTGGGGAGACCGAGGAGGAGGAGGAGGAGGAGGAGGAGGAGGAGGAGGGGGGAGAGCGAGGAGGAGGAGGAGGAGGGGGAGAGCGAGGAGGAGGAGGGGGGAGAGCGAGGAGGAGGAGGAGGAGGAGGAGGAGGGGGGAGAGCGAGGAGGAGGAGGAGGAGGAGGAGGAGGGGGGAGAGCGAGGAGGAGGAGGAGGAGGAGGGGGGAGAGCGAGGAGGAGGAGGAGGAGGAGGGGGGAGAGCGAGGAGGAGGAGGAGGAGGAGGGGGGAGAGCGAGGAGGAGGAGGAGGAGGAGGGGGGAGAGCGAGGAGGAGGAGGAGGAGGAGGGGGGAGAGCGAGGAGGAGGAGGAGGAGGGGGGAGAGCGAGGAGGAGGAGGGGGAGAGCGAGGAGGAGGAGGGGGGAGAGCGAGGAGGAGGAGGAGGAGGAGGAGGGGGGAGAGCGAGGAGGAGGAGGAGGAGGGGGGAGAGCGAGGAGGAGGAGGAGGAGGAGGGAGGAGGGGGTAGTGCGAGGAGGAGGAGGAGGAGGAGGGGGAGAGCGAGGAGGAGGAGGAGGGGGGAGAGCGAGGAGGAGGAGGAGGAGGGGGGAGAGCGAGGAGGAGGAGGAGGAGGAGGAGGAGTGGGGAGCGAGGAGGAGGAGGAGGAGGAGGAGGGGGGGAGAGGGAGGAGGAAGACGAGGAGGAGGAGGGGGGAGAGGGAGGAGGAGGAGGAGGAGGAGGAGGGGGAGAGCGAGGAGGAGGAGGAGGAGGAGGAGGTGGGAGAGCGAGGAGGAGGAGGAGGAGGAGGAGGAGGAGGTGGGAGAGCGAGGAGGAGGGAGGAGGAGGAGGAGGAGGAGGAGGAGGAGGAGGAGGAGGAGGGGTGAATGCATTGCCCAGCGGAGGTGGTAGACGCAGACACGTTAGCTCCTTTTAAGATATATTTGGACAGGTACATGGATGGGCACGGATCAAATGGACACAGACCGTTAGAAAATAGATGATAGGCTAGACAGAGGATCTTGATTGGCGCAGTCTTGGAGGCCTGCAGGGCCTGTTTCTGTGCTGTAGCTTTCTTTGTTCCTTTGTTTCTTTGAGTAGACGAGTGGCGAACTGTAGACAGATTTAGGATAATGGGGACATTTTTCACAATAGCAGTCTGTAACTAATAGTGTCCCAAGTTATTTCTGATAACTTGGACCAGGGAAGTGAATGTGCTATAGTCAAGTTTGTAGATGACAAAAAATTTGGTAGTGAGGCCAACTGATGAGGGTGATCAAGTCTACAGGGGGATTCAGACAGATTAAACAAGTGGACAAGAACTTGGCAGATGGGACATGATGCGGGAAAATGGTAAGTTATGCACTTTGGCAGGAAGAACAGCGTTGTATATTAGGCTGTTGTGGGAGATGAGGACAGAAGTTATGGGGTCCTGACCCAAATTTTTTAAATTGTCTCTGGCCTTCAGAAAATGCCAGAGGACTGGAGGACGGCTAGTATGTTTCTGCTTTACGAAAAGTGTGGTAAAAAGAGACTGGGGAACTGTAGACCATTAAGTCTAACTTGAGTGGTAAATTGAGTGGGAAATCTTGAGAAAAAGAAAACAAATCTCCATTTAAATGTTTGATCAGGGATAATTAGCATGGCTTTTTCAAAGGGAGGTCATGCCTAACAAATCTGGTTGATTTTTTTCAAAGGAGGTGACCAAGCGTTTGGACAAGAATAGGGCAGTTGTGTTCCAGGCTCTCACCACCTTTTGTGTGAAAAACTCACCTCACATATTCCCTCTTCTGCCACCAACTTGCACCTTGAACCTGTGTCAGAGTAATTGACCCCTCATCTCTGGGGAAAAAGCCTCATACTTTCCACTCTGTTCATGCAACTCATAATCTTAAACTTCTATTAGTCACTCCTGAACCTCCTGAAACCCAGTGAAAACAAACCCAGTCTATCTAACCTTTCTTTCTTAGCTAAAATCACCCATTACCAGGCAACTTCCTGGTAAACCTTTTCTGTACCGTCTCCAAAACATCCACATCCTTCTGGTATTGTGGTGACCAGAACTGTATGCAACATTCCAAGTGAGGCCTAACTAAAATTCTGTAAAGCTGTAGCATAACCTGTCTATCCTTATATTCAAAGATAATGGGAACTGCAGATGCTGGAGATTCCAAGATAATAAAATGTGAGGCTGGATGAACACAGCAGGCCAAGCAGCATCTCAGGAGCACAAAAGCTGACGTTTCGGGCCTAGACCCTTCATCAGAGAGGGGGATGGGGGGAGGGAACTGGAATAAATAGGGAGAGAGGGGGAGGCGGACCGAAGATGGAGAGCAAAGAAGATAGGTGGAGAGGGTGTAGGTGGGGAGGTAGGGAGGGGATAGGTCAGTCCAGGGAAGACGGACAGGTCAAGGAGGTGGGATGAGGTTAGTAGGTAGCTGGGGGTGCGGCTGGGGGTGGGAGGAAGGGATGGGTGAGAGGAAGAACCGGTTAGGGAGGCAGAGACAGGTTGGACTGGTTTTGGGATGCAGTGGGTGGGGGGGAAGAGCTGGGCTGGTTGTGTGGTGCAGTGGGGGGAGGGGATGAACTGGGCTGGTTTAGGGATGCAGTGGGGGAAGGGGAGATTTTGAAACTGGTGAAGTCCACATTGATACCATATGGCTGCAGGGTTCCCAGGCGGAATATGAGTTGCTGTTCCTGCAACCTTCGGGTGGCATCATTGTGGCAGTGCAGGAGGCCCATGATGGACATGTCATCAAGAGAATGGGAGGGGGAGTGGAAATGGTTTGCGACTGGGAGGTGCAGTTGTTTGTTGCGAACTGAGCGGAGGTGTTCTGCAAAGCGGTCCCCAAGCCTCCGCTTGGTTTCCCCAATGTAGAGAAAGCCGCACCGGGTACAGTGGATGCAGTATACCACATTGGCAGATGTGCAGGTGAACCTCTGCTTAATGTGCCACATTAAGCAGAGGTTCACCTGCACATCTGCCAATGTGGTATACTGCATCCACTGTACCCGGTGCGGCTTTCTCTACATTGGGGAAACCAAGCGGAGGCTTGGGGACCGCTTTGCAGAACACCTCCGCTCAGTTCGCAACAAACAACTGCACCTCCCAGTCGCAAACCATTTCCACTCCCCCTCCCATTCTCTTGATGACATGTCCATCATGGGCCTCCTGCACTGCCACAATGATGCCACCCGAAGGTTGCAGGAACAGCAACTCATATTCCGCCTGGGAACCCTGCAGCCATATGGTATCAATGTGGACTTCACCAGTTTCAAAATCTCCCCTTCCCCCACTGCATCCCTAAACCAGCCCAGTTCATCCCCTCCCCCCACTGCACCACACAACCAGCCCAGCTCTTCCCCCCCACCCACTGCATCCCAAAACCAGTCCAACCTGTCTCTGCCTCCCTAACCGGTTCTTCCTCTCACCCATCCCTCCCTCCCACCCCCAGCCGCACCCCCAGCTACCTACTAACCTCATCCCACCTCCTTGACCTGTCCGTCTTCCCTGGACTGACCTATCCCCTCCCTACCTCCCCACCTACACCCTCTCCACCTATCTTCTTTGCTCTCCATCTTCGGTCCGCCTCCCCCTCTCTCCCTATTTATTCCAGTTCCCTCCCCCCATCCCCCTCTCTGATGAAGGGTCTAGGCCCGAAACGTCAGCTTTTGTGCTCCTGAGATGCTGCTTGGCCTGCTGTGTTCATCCAGCCTCACATTTTAATATCCTTATATTCAATGCCCCTTTCAATGAAGGCACACATGCCATTAGCCTTTTTTATTACCTTATCTATGTACATTGCCAGCTTCAGTGATCAATGGACCTGTACACCTAGATCCCTCTATATGTCAACACTCCCAAGGGTTGTGTATAATTTCCACCTGTCCTCACACTTGTTTCGAATAAACCCCATGTGCCATTTTTCTGCCCATGACTCCAACTGATCTATATGCTGCTGTATTCTCTGACCACCCTCCTTACTGTCTACATCCATACCAATCTTTGTATCATCCACAAACTTACTAATTAGACCAGCTGTGTTTTCCTACAAATCGTTTATGTAGACCACGAACAGCAGTGGTCCCAGCACTGATCCTTGTGGAACATCCCTAGTCACAACCTTCCATTCCATCATTCCACTCCTACCCTTTGTCTCCTACGACTAAGCCATTTTGTATCCATCTTGCCAGCTCACCCTGATACCGTGTGATTTCATCTTTTGTACCAGTCTGCCATGAGGTGTCTTGCCAAAGTCTTTACTGGAGTAAATGTGGACAACATCAACCGCTTTTCCCTCAATCACCTCCTCAAAGACCTTGTTCAAGTTAGCGAGGTACACCCTTCCCTGTATACCCTTCCATGCTGTATATCGCTAAAAGGGCCATTTGCTTCTAAATGCGAATAGATGTTGTCCCTGAGAATCTTTTCCAATAATTTCCCTGCCACTGAATGAGACTCACAGGTCTGCGAGTGATGAATGAATAAATATGTCCCTCTGAGACAGGCAAGAAGGGGTAAGATAAAGGAACCTTGGATGACGAGAGCGGTGGAGCTTCTCGTCAAAAGGAAGAAGGTAGCTTACATAAGGTGGAGGAAGCTAGGGTCAAGCTCAGCACTAGAGGATTACAGGCAGGCAAGGAAGGAGCTCCAAAATGGTCTGAGGAGAGCCAGGAGGGGGCACGAGAAAGGCTTGGCAGAACGGATTAGGGAGAACACAAAGGCATTTTACACTTATGTGAGGAATAAGAGAATGGTCAAAGAAAGAGTAGGGCCGATCAGGGATAGCATAGGGAACTTGTGTGTGGAGTCTGAGGAGGTAGGGGAAGCCCTAAATGAGTTTTTTGCTTCTGCCTTTATGAAAGAAACGAACTTTGTAGTGAATGAAACCTTTGAAGAGCAGGTGTGCATGCTGGAATGGATAGAGATAGAGGAAGCTGATGTGCTGAAAATTTTGTCAAACATTAAGATTGACAAGTCACCAGGACCGGACCAGATTTGTCCTCGGCTGCTTTGGGAAGCGAGAAATGCAATTGCTTCGCCACTTGCGAAGATCTTTGCATCCTTCCTCTCCACTGGAGTCATACCTGAGGACTGGAGAGAGGCAAATGTAATTCCTCTCTTCACGAAAGGAAATAGGGAAATCCCCGGCAATTACAGACCAGTAAGTCTCACGTCTATTGTCTGCAAGGTGTTAGAAAGGATTCTGAGAGATAGGATTTATGACCATCAGGAAGAGCATGGCTTGATTAAATGCAGTCAACACGGCTTTGTGAGGGGCAGGTCATGCCTCACAAACCTTATCGAGTTCTTTGAGGATGTGACTAGAAAAGTTGATGAGGGTCGAGCTGTGGATGTGGTGTATATGGACTTCAGCAAGGCATTTGATAAGGTTCCCCATGGTAGGCTCATTCAGAAGGTCAGGAGGAGTGGGATACAGGGGAACTTAGCTGTCAGGATACAGAATTGGCTGGCCAACAGAAGACAGCGAATGGTAGTAGAAGGAAAATATTCTGCCTGGAAGTCAGTGGTGAGTGGTGTTCCACAGGGCTCTGTCCTTGGGCCTCTACTGTTTGTAATTTTTATTAATGACTTGGATGAGGGGATTGAAGGATGGGTCAGCAAGTTTGCAGATGACACGAAGGTTGGAGGTGTCATTGACAGTATAGAGGGCTGTTGTAGGCTGCAGTGGGACATTGACAGGATGCAGAGATGGGCTGAGAGGTGGCAGATGGAGTTCAACCTGGATAAATGTGAGGTGATGCATTTTGGAAGGTCGAATTTGAAAGCTGAGTACAGGATTAAGGATAGGATTCTTGGCAGTGTGGAGGAACAGAGGGATCTTGGTGTGCAGATACATAGATCCCTTAAAATGGCCATCCAAGTGGACAGGGTTGTTAAGAAAGCATATGGTGTTTTGGCTTTCATTAGCAGGGGGATTGAGTTTAAGGGTCGTGAGATCTTGTTGCAGCTCTATAAAACTTTGGTTAGACCGCACTTGGAATACTGCGTCCAGTTCTGGTCGCCGTATTATAGGAAAGATGTGGATGCTTTGAAGAGGGTTCAGAGGAGGTTTACCAGGATGCTGCCTGGACTGGAGGGCTTATCTTATGAAGAGAGGTTGACTGAGCTCAGACTCTTTTCATTGGAGAAAAGGAGGAGGAGAGGGGACCTAATTGAGGTATACAAGATAATGAGAGGCATAGATAGAGTTGATAGCCAGAGACTATTTCCCAGGGCAGAAAAGGCTAACACGAGGGGTCATAGTTTTAAGCTGGTTGGAGGAAAGTATAGAGGGGATGTCAGAGGCGGGTTCTTTACACAGAGAGTTGTGAGAGCATGGAATGCGTTGCCAGCAGCAGTTGTGGAAGCAAGGTCTTTGGGGACATTTAAGAGACTGCTGGACATGCATATGGTCACAGAAACTTGAGGGTGCATACATGAGGATCAATGTTCGGCACAACATCGTGGGCTGAAGGACCTGTTCTGTGCTGTACTGTTCTATGTTCTATGCTCTATGTAATTTCCAGGATTATCCCAGCTACCCTTGTTGAACAATGTGACATCATTGGTTATTTGCCAGTACTTTGGGACATTACCTGTGGCCAAAGAAGATACAACGATCAATGCTCCAGCAACATGTTTACTTGCCTCCCTCAATATTCTGGGATAGATCCCATCAGGACCTGGGGACTTATCTATCTCAATACTTTTTAAGACAGACAACATCTCTTCCTTTTTAATAGTAACCTGGCTTAGAAACGCAACACCCCCTTCCCAGAGATCATCCTGCACCAATTATTTCTCTTTGGGGATCACTGACACAGTATTCATTAGGACCTCACCCTCCTCATCTGGCCCCACACAGATTCTCTCCTTTGTCCTTGAGTAGGCTAACCCTTCTCCTGGCTATCCTCTTGCTTTTCATATATGTATAAACAGCTTTAGGATTCTCCCTAATTGTATTTGCTAATGACTTTTCATGAGTCATTTTACCCCTTACATTCTTACTTTCCTTAGATACTTAAAGGGCTTAATTTGTTTACATCCTCTTAGACCTTGCGTATGCTTCCTTTATCTTTCAGACCAAGGTCATAACATCACTGGCCATCCAAGATTCAAGTAACTTGCCATACCTAACCTGCATTCTTGCAGGGACCTACTGCTCCTGAACTGTTATCAACATGTTGAAAAACTCCAACATCTCTGATGTAGATTTACCCTCAAACAGCCACCTCCTCTTAAAATTCTCCAGTTCCTGCCTAACATTGTTGTAGTTCATCTTCCCCCAGTTTAATACCTTCACCCAATTACTGCTGTTATCCCTATCCATGAGTATTTTAAAACTCATGGTATTATGGTCACTAGTCCCAAAATGCTCCCCCACTGAAACTCCGCTCACCTGGGTAGGCTCATTTCGCAAAACCAAGCCCCTTCCCTGTTTGGGCTATTTACAGCTTGTGTCAGGAGTGGTCCTTAGAAATTCTGCCCCATTCAAGCTGCTAGCATGTAGTGAGCGTCATTTAATATAGGGAAAGTTAAAATCACCCAACACAACAATCCTGCTGTTCTTACAACTTTCCAAAATCTGTCTACATATTCTCTCTTGTTTCTCTTGCTGGTAGTTGGGAGGTCTGCAATATTCCTAGCATTGTGATTTCACCTTTCCTGTTCCTGAATTCTACCCATGTTCCCTTACTGCATGAGTCCTCTGATGTGTCCTCCTTCAGTGCAGCTGTGAGATGCTCCTTTGCCATAAATGCACCTTTTACCTCCCTTTCTACCACACTTGGAACATCTGAAACCTGGGACATTCAGCTCCCAGTCCTGTCCCTTTTTCAGCTAAGTCTCTGTATTCTCGATAATGTCGTAGGGCTTTGATTAGTACTTCGATCTAAGATCATCTACCTTGCCTATTGTACTTGTCACATTGAAACACATGCATTTCAGACTACCTCCCCTGCTCTTCTCAGCAGCGTTTCCCTGCCTGTTCTTGTTCTTACTAATGTTTGCCTTGGTTCCTACCTCTCCCTCAATTTCTGCATCCACTACCCTACTCCTCTGGTTCCCATTCTCTGCCACACTAGTTAAACCTTGCCCCTGCCATTCTGCTAAGTACCACGCCCCACCCCTGGCAACAGTCCCAGTCCTGCCCAGGGGTAATCGTCCAGTTTGTACAGGTGCCACCTTGCCCAGAACTGATCCCAATGCTCCGTGAATCTGAAACCCTACCCCTCAGACCATCTTTTAAGCTATGTGTTCATCCTAAATATCCTGCTGTTTCTACTCTTGACTAGCTTGTGGCACTGGTAGTAATCCTGAGATAACTACCTTTGACGTCCAACAATTCAAATTTCTTCCTGTTTCACTCTATTCTGCTTTTATCATCTCATCCTTTTTTTTAAACCTGTGTCATTATCACCAGCATGTACCACTACCACTGACTGTCTGCTGTCCCCCTCCAGAATGGCCTGCAGTTGCTCTAAGACATGAAGGACTCTAGCACCACAGAGGCAATACACCATCATGGACTCTTGTTTGTGGCCATAAAAATGCCTATGTGTTCCCATTACAATTGAATCCCCTATAATTATAGCATTTCTATGCCAATCTGTCCCTCCCTCTGCAGCAGAGCCAGTTCTGGTGCCATGAATTTGGCTGCTGCTGTTATCCCCTGAGAGGCCATTCCCCTCAACAGTATCCAAAATGATATATCTGTTCTGAAGAAGAATAACTGCAGAAGATTCCTGCACGGGCTGCTTTGCCCTCCCTCTCCTTCTGGTGGGTGATGATTCTCTTCCTGCCTGTGGAGCCTGAATGTGCCACTCCAACTCTGAAATGCGGGCTTCCAGGAACTGCAGCTGGAGACACTTCTTGCACCCACACAGGTCCTGGGCATCGGAAATGTGCCTGGCTTCCAACATTGAGCAAGAGGAGTAGACTACAATTTGGAGCTCTTTTGCTATATAAAACCATATCTTGCCCTTAAGTTAATTAATCCTTGCAATGTTAAATACTTTTAATGCTACGTTGAAGCTTCTGATGCTCTCTGTTTTGATAATAATTTCATAGAACTTATGTGTTATTAACCAACAGCAGTTTCCAGAAACAGTTTAGGCTCACACCCCTTTACCTGTTGGAACTGTCACTGCCGACCTTCCTCTCACAATGTTGTGACTCCTCTGAACCTTGCCTGTCCCATTTTTATTTTGATTAGTGGAAGAGAGACAGATGGAAAAACTGTGGTAATGTAATTTTTTGGGCTCACTGTTTCTTAACAGCAGGATCTTCCGCAATTGCCTTCATGCCCACACTAACTGCAAAGCCCACTCCAGAAGGAAAATGAGCAATGACTCAGGACTCTGCAGTTGGATGTTGTTCCATGATGTTATCACGCCTCTGCTGACTGCAAAGTCCACTCCCAGAATACAAACAAGCAATGACTCAGCACCCTGTGGTTGGATGTTGCTCTTCCTGCTTCTCACTGGGGTGATCTTCCACAATACCCTTGATGGCCACGCTGACTGCAAAGTCCATTCCTAGAATGCAAACAAGTGACAACTGAGCACCCTCTGGTTGGATGTTCTTCTACAATATCCTGTACACGCACACTGCCTGTGACGTCCATTCCCGGAATGCAAACGAGCAACAACTCAATGCTCTCTAGTTGGATGTTCTTCCTGCTCCTTAGCACCAGGGATGATCTTCCCCGATACCCTTCACACCCACATAGACTGCAAAGTCACTCCCAGAATGCAAGTGAGCGATAACGTGGCACTATAGTTGCATGTTCTTCTGCGATATCCTTCAAGCCCTTCATGACTGCGAAGTCTACCCCGAGCATGCAAATGAGCAACAATTCAGCACCCTTTGGTTGGAGGGTGATAGGAGATAGATTGTGATGGAAGGCTGTTTGTGGGATTTGGTCAGTGCTGGCTCCCTAATTGTGATATTCATGAATGTAGTAGATGAGAATGTGGGAGGAATGGTAAATGAGTTTGGGGATCATAAAGATCGGCCATGTGGTTGACAGTGAGGCGGTGTTAGGATATAAATAGATTCATTAGATGGCCATATCTGTGGCGGACAGAATTTAACTTTGATAGAGAGAAGATCTGCATTGGAAGAAGGCGCATGGCAAGGGAGTACTTGGTGTATGTTAGGACCCTAGGAAGTTCAGGGGAACCTTGGGGTGCTTGCCACAGATCCCTGACAGTTACGGTGCAGGTTAATAGTTATGGATGCTTGTCTTTGTCTTTGCATAGATTACTGGAGCAGTGAGGTCATATTGGAGCTGTACAGAACTTAGGAAGGATGAGATTGCATTGCAGTGGGTGCAAAGGTGACCCGCCATGATGTTGCCTTAGATGGGGCATTTTTAGCTATGAATAGAGGCTGGATCAGCTTGGGTTGTTTACTTAGCAGACAGTGTTGAGGATGATAGAGAGGCAATGGCCTAGTGGTATTATCACTGGACTGTTAATCCAGAGACTCAAATAAAGTTCTGGGGACCTGAGTCAAATCCTGCCATCCTGGGCCTCCTTCAGTGAAATCTGGAAGTAAGAGTCTAATGATGGCCATGAATCCATTGTCGATTGTTCGAAAAATCCATCTGGTTCACTAAAGTCCTTTAGGGAAGGAAACTGCCTTCCTTACCTGATCTGGACTACATGTGATTCCAGACCCACAGATTCCACAGGTTGACTTTCCAGTGCAAATATTTCCCCATCATTGTCTAAATCGCATGCCCTTGTCCTGAGACTGTGACCCCCGGTTCTAGGCTCTCCAAACTGGGGTGAAATATCCTCCCTGCATCTAGTCAATCTAGCTCTGTTAGAAATTGTTTAAATCAAGTTCCTTCTCATCCTTCTAAACTGTCATAATTACAGGCCTAGTTGAACCAATCGCTCCTTATACTGAGAAATAGCAAGAACTGCAGATGACGGAATCAGAGATAAAAAGCGTGGAGCTGGAGGAATGCAGCAGGCTAGGCAGCATCAGAGGAACAGAAAAGTTGACGTTTCAGGTCGGGACCCTTCTTCAGAAATGGGGAGAGAGAGAGAGAACCTCAGAGATAAATAGAGAGGAGGGGTGGGCCTGGAGATGGTAGGTGGGATGGTGATAGGTGAGTGCATGAAGTGAGTGATGAGAATTGGGCAGTGTGGTGGGAGGGACGGATAGGTGGGAGAGAAGACGGGCCGATTGTGTCAGCTCAAGGAGCTGGGGATAAGAGGGAAGATTGGACATGGGATGAAGCTGGGGGGGTGGGGAGATTTTAAAACTGATGAATTCCATGTTTAGGCCATCATGCTGTAGGCTCCTGAGGTGCAATATGAGGTGTTGCTCCTCTAGTTTGTGGTTGGCGTCATTGTGACACTGAAGGAGGCCCAGGGTGGACATGTCACCCAGGGAATGAGGGGGGAGTTAAAATGTTTCGCGACAAGGAGGTATTCTTGTTTGTCACGTGCAGAGCACAGATGCTGTACAAAATGGTCTTTGAGTCTCCGCTAGGTTTTATCAAAAAAACAAAGAAACCTACAGCACAGGAACAGGCCATTCAGCCCTCCAAGCCTGCGCCGATCAAGATCCTCTGTCTAACCTGTCATCTATTTTCTAACAGCTGTCCATTTGCTCCCTGCCCATCCATGTACCTGTCCAAATATATCTTAAAAGACGCTAAGGTGTCTGCCTGTACCACCTCCGCTGGCAATGCGTTCCAGGCACCCACCACCCTCTGTAAAGAACTTTCCACGCATATCTCCCTTAAACTTTCCTCCTCTCACTTTGAACTCATGACCCCTAGTAATTGAGTCCCCCACTCTGGGAAAAAGCTTTTTGCTATCCACCCTGTCTATGCCCCTCATGATTGTGTAGACCTCAATCAGGTCCCCCCTCAATCTCCGTCTTTCTAATGAAAATAATCCTAATCTACTCAACCTCTCTTCATAGCTAGCACCCTCCATACCAGGCAACATCCTGGTGAACCTCCTCTGCACCCTCTCCAAAGCATCCACGTCCTTTTGGTATTGTGACGACCAGAACTGTACACAGTACTCCAAATGTGGCCGAACCAAAGTCCTATACAACTGCAACATGACCTGCCAACTCTTGTACTCAATACCCCGCCCAATGAAGGAAAGCATGCTATATGCCTTTTTGACCACCCTATTGACCTGCGTTGTCACCTTCAGGGAACAATGGACCTGAACACCCAGATCTCTCTGTTCATCAATTTTCCCTAGGACTTTTCCATTTACTGTATAGTTCGCCCTTGAATTTGATCTTCCAAAACGCATCACCTCGCTTTTGCCCGGATTGAACTCCATCTGCCATTTATCTGCCCATCCCTCCAGTTTATTTATATTCTGCTGTAATCTGTGACCGTCCCCTTCACTATCAGCTACTCCACCAATCTTAGTGTCATCAGCAAACTTGCTGAGCAGACCGCCTACACTTTCCTCCAGATCATTTACATATATCACAAACAACAGTGGTCCCAGCACAGATCCCTGTGGAACACCACTGGTTACAGGTCTCCAATTTGAGAAACTCCTTTCTACTACTACCCTCTGCCTCCTGTTGCCTAGCCAGTTTTTTATCCATCAAGCTAGCACACCCTGGACCCCATGTGACTTCACTATCTCCATTAGCTTGCGATGGAGAGCCTTATCAAACGCCTTACTGAAGTCCATATTGAAGTAGAGGAGGCCACATCGGGAGCAGCGGATAGAGTAGACCAAATTGATGGTTGTGCAGGTGACCCCCATGTCTGGTTTCCTTCCCACCATTGCTTAAACACAGTAGTGTAAGCAACACTTACAATAAGTGCCAGATGATTTGCTTTTAAAAGGCGCAGCATTCTTTGGTTTTTAAAAAAGTTGTGTCCCATTCACAATCATAACTACTGGAAAATAAAAAGATACAGTTTTTTCAGGAGTCTGGAACTTTGACTTGTCAAAGGCAATTTTCTACTGGAATTCCTGTTCAGTTGGAAACGTTCGCCGCAATCAGAGCTTCAAGTTATTCAAACCTGATTCCTGATGATTTCAGTTATAGAACATAGAACATTACAGCACAGTACAGGCCCTTCGGCCCTCGATGTTGTGCTGACCTGTCATACCGATCTGAAGCCCATCTAACCTACACTATTCCATGTACGTCCATATGCTTATGACCACATTTAGCCAGGCAGAAGAGGATGCTGGTCAGCTAGGTCTATTTGAATTTCTGTTTTTTACGAAAGAGAAGAGGTCCTACAGACTATTCAAGAAGGGAGAAGGATAAACAAGGAAACTGCAAGTCAGTCAGCCTAACCTCACTTTTGGGGAAAATATTAAAAGCAATTCTGATGGACAGAATTAGTCTGCATGTAAAGAGGCAAGGATTAACAGGAATAGCCGACATGGCTTTTGTCATGGTTATTAAAATTGTCACGATAGGGTTAGCAATTAATACTAAAGACTCAGAGTCAGGTTGTCATGGATAAGAGCAAGTTCTTTATTTCAGACTCTGCGCAGAGGACGCGTTCCCCCCACCACTTGAGTAAGAGGAAGGCGTGCCCCACACTTGACTTTATCAGGTTTTATACATATGCTAGTGCTGGGCAGGTTACACTAAGACTTACACAATTAACTGAACCAGTACAATTCAATACCATATGTGGAATTCTTCTACAAGCTTAACCTTATCTTGCTCATGTTGCATTGTGCTCTGACAAGCTTAACCGTCTACTTCCTTGTCTTGTTTATGTAGCATTGTGCTCTGCAAAGCTTAACCATCCACTTCCTTATCTTGTTTATGTACCATTGTGCTGTTTTCTTTGTTTACATACTTCTGCAATTCCCTTAATCATTTCTAAAGATATTGCTCAACGTTGATCACTCAAAATTTTCCATCACAATTCCCTCCTTTTGTCATTTCATGACAATATCTGACAAAATTTTGAGTGTTCAACATCAGGCTTCCATGCTGTGACATACAATTTTGCCACCAATATCTGGTGATCCAAGAATGTTTATCCGGCATAGTCTCTCCTTGACAGGCTTTCAACAGTACCTTCATTAATCCTACATATACACATATTACATAATACAATTGTTGGACCGGAGCAGAGTCCTTCTTAAATCTAATGTATCTCAACTTTGCTCATACTCGTCACCTCAGTTCTGATAGCATGGGGTGTGACTGAAATCTTGGCCTAATCAAGTGCTGCTTCCTTGTTGAATGGGGTTACCCATTCATTTAACCATCCCAATCCCACTAGCTCCTCTGCATCTACTCGTTTAACCATTTGGTATCTGCTGGACATTGTAGACACAACTAACTGTCGCAAACTCTTATATAGGCAGGGTCCCATGCAAAGTAAAATCAAGAGTATATTCACAATGGGTATAACAGTGTGTATAAGCCAGTGTCCCCATCCCTCCCATAGTTGGATAAGCCATATAAACCACGAGTCGTCAGCCCTAGGAGGCACTTGAATAGCCTCCTGCATGTGTCTGATGATGTTAGTGACGTTATCGTGGAAACAACAAGACACATTGAGCAGTTTACAAACTCCTCCTTGCTCTGCTAGTATGATGCACAAGGCCAGCCTGTGCTGGATTACGGCAGTTCTAATAGCCGACACTTCACTGTTTATGATAGACAGGGCTGCTTCAGTTTCATTTGCGAGCTCCAGGACTGACCATGCCAACCTGTTGATCTTATTGAGGGCTTCGGTCATGCTTGCCCTAGGAAGTGATGACCATCCTATATAGGCACCAGGGGAGGTCCATGAGTCAGTCAGGACATAGCCTTGGTAGTGGGAGGGGACCTCCCGCTGGCGCCTATGTAGACGTGTGTTATAATGGCCACTCTGGATTTCCGCGGTTGGGTACACTAGTGCTCCTGTAGTTACAATTGCATGGTGGCAGCATCCTTTCCAGTTGAACTGGGATGGTAAGGTGTGATAAGCTTTCCTCCCACACACCCACATAAGCCCCGATTGTGAGGTCAATTGGGTGCATGGGCATGGGAAAGCATGGGTAGTGCCATTCACCCACCATGAGGTACAATTTGGGGATTTTGTGGTATCTACTAATATTCGGGTCACACAACTGGATCATCCTAGCTCTGGCCCCCCGGACGTGCTGAACACACGCCCGTTTCTGCACGGTGCAGAGGTACCTCAAAGACCATGTAACTGGGTGGGGGGGGGAGACCCCAGCATACCAAAACTGCGCAAGTATATTCCTTCATCCGTATCTTCTACTAAACTAACTGTTACCCTGGCATCCTCCCCTGTTGCTTGGGTTATCCTGATTCGGCTTCCTATTGCTGCGGTTGGCCCCATTATAGACCAATCCCGTGGCCCGCATGGAGCCCAACGCAAAATATATGTATTCGCATATATCCCCGTTGCCAAAGATTTCCTCTAGTAACGGCCGAGCCATAGATTACATGTGAATGTGCCCATTTTTCCCTTAGTCAATGTTGCTGTGTGATTCCCTGCTCCTCCCCCTGCCAGTCACAGCAGGGCAATCACTAGGAGCCAGGCTGTTCCTTTCATATCGTCTCCTCTGGTGCAGACAATGGTTCCGGCACTCGCTTGCAGTGACTAGCGTGAATCCACGTCACTCTTTCCGCCACCTTGACTACTGTCTGTGTTACGAGGAGCACTTGGAACGGTCCCAGCCACCTTTTAGCTTTCCAACTCTTTCTCCTGAAGTCCTTTACCACTATCCAGTCTCCTGGTTGCAAGTCATGCAATTTTCCTCTGGCTGATTGCGGTAGAGCTTCCTTGACTTGAGCCTGTATCTGAGATAAAATTGTGGAGAGTTTTGCACAATAATGTAACATTTCATCCTCACAATGACTTGTCAGGGTCCTTACGACAGGTTTTGGTCCAATTCCGGTATTAGGTGGTCTGCCAAACAATATCTCGAACGGTCTAAGATTTGCCCTTCCCCTAATTCTGGTTCTCATATACATTAATACCACAGGCAGGGCTTTTGTCCAAGTTACCCTCATCTCATCACAGCACTTTGCTAGTTTGTTCTTTAAGGTAGCATTTTCTCTCTCCACAGCTCCTCCGCCTGCGGGATGATATGCACAATGCTGTCTTAAATCCATTCCCAGGTATTCTCCTATCTGCCTGAGGGCTTGGTTCACAAATGGTGTGCCATTATTGCTACTAATTTTCCTTGGGATGCCCCAGCGTGGGATTATCTCAGTTAATAGGGCCTTTGCTACTGCACTGGCATCTTGTTTAGCCATCGGGAAAGCCTCCACCCACTTAGAGAACATGTCTACCATCGCTAAACAGTATTTCTTTCCTTCGCTTGGGGACAGTTCAATAAAATCCATTTGGATATGTTCAAATGGTTCTTGCGGTACAGGGTGGGCAGAGCGTCATTTTTATTCCCTTCCCCACATGGTTAGTAGCGCAAATGACGCACCGGTCACCAAATTTTTGGGAATAATTAGTAAAGCCCTTAGTATACCAATGCTTGGAGATACTCTTCAACAACCCTCCTTTTGACACATGGTCCTTTCCGTGTGTCAACTTAGCGTAATGAGGGAACAGTGCCCTTGGTAAGCCCGGCTTGTCATTGGGCCCATACCACACCCCTTCCTTTAACTTGACTCCCGCTCTCGACCACACTTTCTTTTCGTCTGGTGTAGCCTGCATCTGGAGGTCCTGAAAATCAGCTGTTGGAATAGGGTTTATCAACATTTGCAGACTTACGCTGTCCTCTACAGGTCTCAGCACTGCTGCCTTTGCTGCCGCGTCTGCTTTCGCATTACCTTGTGCGACCAGATCAGTTTTTCCTGTATGCGCATCACATTTGCAAACAGCAATGGATGTGGGTAAAAGGATTGCCTCTAGAAGATCAGAAATCAAGTTAGCGAGTTTTGAGAAGATTTGTAGCTCAGGTTGAGGTTCTGGATGTGAGTTTGCTCGCTGAGCTGGAAGGTTAGTTTTCAGACGTTTCGTCACCGGTTTTTCTCAGGTTTTGCCGCCACACTGAGACTGCCAAAAGCAATCCCAGACATCACCGTCACTGAAGCCAAGCCCCAGCACGTAAGAAAGCTCGCCCGAACTTAGCCAAAAGAGGAGGAAAACAACAACAAACTGCCATTCCTAGATGTCACAGTAGAGCGAACAGCCAATGGGGAACTTCAAACCAGCTTCGACAGGAAAACAACACATACGGACCAAATACTGAACTACAGGAGCAACCATCCCAACACCCACAAACGAAGCTGCATTAGAACATTATTCCAACGAGCCACCACACACTGCAGCACAAAGGAACTACGCAGAGCAGAGGAAAATCATCTATACAGCGTATTCAAAAAGAATGGGTACCCTATGAACACACTCCGCCGATTTTCTCAGCAACAAACCCAAACAAACAGACAAAACAGGCTCAGAAACCATAAGCACTCTCCCCTACATCAAAGACATTTCCGAAATGACTGCCAGACTACTCGGACCCCTTGGCATCAGGGTAGCCCACAAACCCACCAACACACTAAAACAGCAGCTAATGAACTTAAATGACCCTATACAGACAACAAATAAAGCGAACGTCATCTACAAAATACCTTGCAAGAACTGTGACAAACACTACATTGGACAAACTGGCAGGAAGCTAGTCACCAGGATACATGAACATCAACTAGCCACAAAACGACATGACCCACTATCACTGGTATCCTTACATACAGGTAAGGAAGGACACCACTTTGATTGGGACAACACATCCATCTTAGGACAAGCCAAACAGAGACATGCACGAGAATTCCTAGAAGCATGGCATTCCAACCGGAATTCCATCAACAAACACATTGACTTGGAGCCAATCTACCATCCCCTGAGAAAAAGAACAGGAAATGACATCACCAACCCAAGGAAACCTAACCAGATAAATAGAAAGCGGGACATAACACTGGCGCTTCGTCGGAGGCTCACTGATGATGTTACCTAGAATACTTCAGACGAAACATCTGAAAACTAACCTTCCAGCTCAGCGAGCAAACTCACATCCAGAGAAATCAAGTTATGATGGGTGATTGGTTTTCCCGCTGACGTCAGGAAGCCCCTATGCTTCCATAGGGTTCCAAAATCACGAGTGACCCCAAAGGCATATCGGCTGTCTGTATAGATACTAACAGATCTGCCTTCTGCTAGCTTGCATGCTTCAGTAAGAGCGACCAGTTCTGCGGCTTGTGCAGATAGGTATCTAGGGAGGGGTTCTGCCTTTAATATATCGTGTGACGTGACTATAGTGTATCCCACACAGTTTTGGCCCGTATTTTGATTTCTCAACGCAGAGCTGTCCACAAAGAGCTCTAGCTCAGGGTCTTGCAATGGGGTATCTTGTAGGTCTGGTCGCAGACTACAGACTTTGTTGGTGACAGCTACACAGTCATGCGGTTCACCATCATCCTCCGTGGGGAGAAGGGGTGGCAGGATTAAGTATTGTACACCTTTTAACTGTGATGTTTGGCATTTCTAATAATAGTGTTGTACCTCAGCCACCTGGCTGCTGACATATGCGCTGTTTTCTGCTCCAAGAGAAGCAGTGAGACTGCATGCGGTACCAATAATGTCAATTCACTGTATCTTACAATGTCTCTAGAGGCTGTTACTACCTTTTCAGCAGCCGCAACTGCCCTTAAACAAATATGTAGTCCTGCTGCTACAGGGTCTAGTTTAGCAGAGAAGTATGCCACTGGCCTAAGTTTCTTCCCATGTTCCTGCAACAATACAGATGTCATACACCCATGTTTCTCATCTACTGTCTGAGTAAAAGGCTTGTTTGGGTCAGGAAGTCCCAGGGTTGGTGCGGACTGCAGAGCTAACTTCAAGCCGTTAAACGCTATTTCAGCTGCCGGAGTCCAGCTAAGCAAACTGTGTGCCTGCAAGTTCTTTCCGTGTGCTATATTACTTCAGGGGGCTTTGAGGACTGCATAACTGGGGATAAAGGTTCTGCAATATAAGCACGTTCCTAAAAATGACATCAATTGTTTCTTAGTTTTGGTTTTGGGTTTGTGAATTTCCTGGATTGCTCTTACCCTGCTCTGCTGTAGGGGTTTTCCTTGTTCTGATATCAAAAGTCCCAGGAACTTGACCTGTTTTTGTACAAATTGTAATTTAGAGAGACTCGCCTCATGCCCCTCTTTAGCCAGGTGACATAATAAGGACACTGGTTCTTTTTCACATTGCTTTTTAGTTGGAGCTGCAGTAAGACAGTCATCCACATACTGTAGGAGGGCTGTCCCTGGAGATAGGACTAGTGGCTCTAGGCTTTTTTTTCAAAGTTTCATTGTAAATGGTGGGTGATTCACAATATCCTTGGCATAATCTTGTAAATGTATAAGCCCTTCCCTTAAATGAGAAGGCAAACCAATACTGGCTATCAGGATGTACAGGGATGCTGAAAAATGCGTTAGCTAAATCAACAACGGAAAACCATCGACTTCCCGGCGGAATTTGCGCTAATATAGTATATGGGTTTGGAATATTAGGAGCTGTGGGTACAACAGCGTCATTTACTGCTTGTAAATCTTGTACAAATCTCCACTCCTCAGGTTCCCCTGGGAGCCTTGCTTTCTTTACTGGGTAAATAGGTGTTCGTACTGGCGAATTTTCACAGGGTACTGTAACTCCTGCTTTCAATAAGGAATTGAACACAGGGGTAATTCCCTCTATAGCTTCAGCTCTCAGTGGATACGATGGTTTGCATGGCCTATAGTCAGATTTTGGTATAATCCTCATTGGCTTGCAATTACGTATCAAACCCACATCATGTTTTCCCTTTGTCCAAAGCTCCTCTGGAAGTGTTTGCAATCGTGAATCATCAAAGTTAATTTGCGCAAAACACCAATGCATCTTCTTCTGCCCCACATTAGTCGCAGGGGCTATTTCTACTGTTCTTTCCGTTTGCGACAGCCAATTTAGACTGGTCCTGTAAGCTTGCAGGCTTACACTGAACCACACAGTTGATTCCCAATCCTTAACCTTGAGATTTCTGAGTACCTACGGTCCCAGGTCCCTCCATTGGTCATTATTTCCCTTAGCTAAAGACACATGGGGATGTGACCTTTCGATTGTGAAGAGGTGTGGCGTTCCTGATCCTGACTTTACTCGAGACAAGTTGACACTTACAGCACATCTATGCTTATTCCAATGTAGTTCTTGTAACAGCAGCGTATCCGGCTTTTGGAGCTTCCTAAACCACTCATTCTCATATTGGACATCTGGTCCTCCAACTTGAATGTGTGCCGTACAATGCAATTCGTCTTCGGACATAAAATCAGTGTTAGTTGGGTTAACACATTCATGTGCTTTCTTCATGAGCGCTTGGTTCACTGAATTCACAGATTTCAGAGTTAGTCTCCATTCATAGACATACGTAAGGGGTCTAGCATCAAATTTAACTCCCTGGAATTCTGTTTGCTCTCGCTTGACCACCCTCAATCCCTCTGGAGCGCTAATAAGGTTTAATCTTAATTTTCCAATCAGGTTGATTGGGCAACAGTTCGAGAACAGAAATGCGAACTTGAATCTTTCCCCTTGGGGGGTTTCGCATTTCAGAGGCATGGTAAATTTTTCTTGTGTCATGACTCCTGATGCTCCTACAGAATTCAGGTACCGCCTGCTCATTTTTAATGGTACACTTAATTGGTTTGCCGGAATCACAGAGCTCCCTGCACCTGAGTCTACTAAAAACACGAGCTCCTTCCCTTCTACGGGCAGTGTATACACAGGTATTTGCTTATATGGCTCATTGCTGTACTTAGCATACGTTCCTCGCGGGCTTATCCTGTATGCAAACCGATTCGCAGTTGACGCGTTAGTGTTAGTACATGTAATTAGCTCAAGCATTTCTTCATTGCAAAGCATCAGAGTTCCGAACTTATCCTTCCTCTCAGGCATACCTCCGTCGTCCCCAGCCTCCTTCAGTCAGTCACCTTCTCTACCGTCTTCTGTTGTCTTTCTCTTTTCGGTCTTTGGACAATCCTTCTTCCAATGATCCTTGCTTCCGCAGAGAAAACATTATTCCGTTCTATCTCACCCCCTGCCTCGGCCTCCTCTTCCACGTCCTCGTCCTCTCTCTCTCCCTCTTCCTGCTTGTCGACTTTCAGCAGATTGAGCAACCAACTGTAGTATGGCTAACTGCGCCCTACAGCTCTGGTCCTCCCTTCTTTTATTCCGCTTTTCCCTTTCTTGTGTCAGCAACTTTTCAGCATATATGGCGTGCTCTTCGATGAGACTAAGCTTCCCCGTATCCCAGGTAATACATGTATCCTTTACCTTTTTTGCGATGTCCTCACTCAGTCCATTCATGAAGCTGTTTCACAAATGTGCTTCATACGGGATTACCTCTGCAGCATTCAAGTCAGTTGGTGGGTGAGTCCACTGTGGGCATTGTGGACCTCCGCAAGGCGAGTGAGGTATTGGGACACGGTCTCTTCGTCTCATTGCTTGCACATTGCAATCTTTGTCATGTCCATTCTTACTGGGAAAGCCGTTCTGCAGGCGTCTGTCACTTCCGTAACAAAGGCATTATAGGGGCTAAGATAATAAAATGTGAGGCTGGATGAACACAGCAGGCCAAGCAATAAATAGGGAGAGAGGGGGAGGCGGACCGAAGATGGAGAGTAAAGAAGATAGGTGGAGAGAGTGTAGATGGGGAGGTAGGGAGGGGATAGGTCAGTCCAGGGAAGACGGACAGGTCAAGGAGGTGGGATGAGGTTAGTAGGTAGCGGGGGGTGCGGCTTGGGGTGGGAGGAAGGGATGGGTGAGAGGAAGAACCGGTTAGGGAGGCAGAGACAGGTTGGACTGGTTTTGGGATGCAGTGGGTGGGGGGGAAGAGCTGGGCTGGTTGTGTGGTGCAGTGGGGGGAGGGGACGAACTGGGCTGGTTGAGGGATGCAGTAGGGGAAGGGGAGATTTTGAAACTGGTGAAGTCCACATTGATACCATATGGCTGCAGGGTTCCCAGGCGGAATATGAGTTGCTGTTCCTGCAACCTTCGGGTGACATCATTGTGGCAGTGCAGGAGGCCCATGATGGACATGTCATCAAGAGAATGGGAGGGGGAGTGGAAATGGTTTGCGACTGGGAGGTGCAGTTGTTTTTTGCGAACTGAGCGGAGGTGTTCTGCAAAGCGGTCCCCAAGCCTCCGCTTGGTTTCCCCAATGTAGAGGTAGCCGCACCGGGTACAGTGGATGCAGTATACCACATTGGCAGATGTGCAGGTGAACCTCTGCTTGATGTGGAATGTCATCTTGGGGCCTGGGATGGGGGTGAGGGAGGAGGTGTGGGGACAAGTGTAGCATTTCCTGCGGTTGCAGGGGAAGGTGCCGGGTGTGGTGGGGTTGGAGGGCAGTGTGGAGCGAACAAGGGAGTCACGGAGAGAGTGGTCTCTCCGGAAAGCAGACAGGGGAGGGGATGGAAAAATGTCTTGGGTGGTGGGGTCGGATTGTAAATGGCGGAAGTGTCGGAGGATAATGCGTTGTATCCGGAGGTTGGTAGGGTGGTGTGTGAGAACGAGGGGGATCCTCTTGGGGCGGTTGTGGCGGGGGCGGGGTGTGAGGGATGTGTCGCGGGAAATGCGGGAGACGCGGTCAAGGGCGTTCTCGATCATTATAGGGGCTGTTGTCAGCATGGTCCCGCTGGATTTGTAGGGCACGCATGTTATGTTCTGGCCATCTATATTTGATTTTAGAAATATCTGCTCCCAGTTTTCTTTCCAAGAGTCATCGCATCTCCTGAGAGGTAGGACGAAACTCATGACAGCACTTACGTACTTCGTCTGCGAATTTTTGTCCTCCTGCCCCTCTGGGATCAGGGAGTTGTTTGTACGTACATTCAATGTCCTTCATTGTCCATGGTCAGTGGACATGTGTTGGCTGCCCGTCCGGACCTGCTACCTCAACCATCGGGGCCATGACGGTACCGCGAATACTGTCAGGTTCCTCTTCTTCAGGTCCCTCATCATCCAGCAGGATGGACACCGGGCTCAATTCTCTTCGGACCGCGTTCTTCATTGTCTGTTGGGTCTCAGTGGGCGTGGCGGGGGAGGGGGTGGGGGGTTGGAGTCCGTGGCTGTCTTACTTGCAGTCGCGTGCGATAAATGGGTGGAGGCTCTGTAGCAGACTGACCATCTGAGTGCGTTGGAGGAGCCGTAGGACATTGCGGAGGGTAGCCATCAAGGTCGGGATCATCCTGAACAGTGGGAGAGCCTGGAAAAGGCTTAACGCACTGTAAAGTATCAGCTTTCTTCGCAGTGTCCCAGCCCTAGGTTGTGATTGCCTATTCCTTATCTCTGCCTCAGTCTTCCACATACCATACGCCCTCCCCAGTATACTAATATTTTGTTGTTATTCTTGTTCTTTTCCTCCAGTTCTTTCTGTTTCAGCCTTGTTTTCAATGATTCAAGTTGTCTTAAACTAAAACTTCCTCCTTCAGGGAAACCACACTCTGTCATCCACGTTCCAATCTGGGTCACAGATTCCCGTCCATAATTAGTAATCATACATTGAATGTTAGGACTATTCATAACTACTAAATCTTTTTGTTGTTTCCTGTTGCTGCTACACATGACCGGCCTTTTAAATTTTTTGACACAAACTCGCAGTGACTGACTTGCTTTCACCTCTGGAGGTTCCCTCATCTGAGTGCATCCACCTAGTGGTTGGTTTTTCCAAAACCAACAAACGAATACCCGCCCCTCAGGTACCTTAACAGGCCCAACCTGTGGACAGATCCAAGTCTAAGTCTGTCTAAGATAACAAAGTGTGAAGCTGGATGAACACAGCAGGCCAAGCAGCATCTCAGGAGCATAAAAGCTGATGTTTCGGGCCTAGACCCTTCATCAGAGATGGGGATGGGGAGAGGGTTCTGGAATAAATAGGGAGAGAGGGGGAGGCGGACCGAAGATGGAGAGCAAAGAAGATAGGTGGGGAGGTAGGGAGGGGATAGGTCAGTCCAGGGAAGACGGACAGGTCAAGGAGGCGGGATGAGGTTAGTAGGTAGGAAATGGAGGTGCGGCTTGAGGTGGAAGGAAGGGATGGGTGAGAGGAAGAACTGGTCTCCACCTCCCTAACCTGTTCTTTGGACATTGGACAAACAGGCAGAATGCTAGCCACCAGGATACATGAACATCAACTAGCCACAAAATGACATGACCCACTATCACTAGTATCCTTACATACAGATGAGGAAGGACACCACTTTGATTGGGACAACACATCCATCCTAGGACAAGCCAAACAGAGACACACACGAGAATTCCTAGAGGCATGGTATTCCAACTGGAACTCCAACAACAAACACATTGATTTGGAGCCAATCGACCATCCTCTGAGAAAAAGAATCTGAAATGACATCACCAACGCAGGAAATGACATCACCAACCCAAGGAAACAGATAAATAGAAAGCGGGACATAACACCAGCGCTTCATTGGAGGCTCACTGATGATGCTACCTAGAATGGTGACGAAACGTCTGAAAACTAACCTTCCAGCTCAGCGAGCAAACTCACATCCAGGTGGATAAAGTGGCAAAGAAGGCATATGGGATACTTGCCTTTATTACCTGAGGTCTCGAGTTTGTGAGCATGGAGGTGATGCTGGAATTTAATAAAATGACAGTTTAATTATGAGCTCTAGTATGAGGTGAAGTTTTGGAATTTATATTATTGGAGGGATATGGTCGCACTAGGCATGCATATTAGATTTCCAGGATGTTGCTTTGGCTGGTGAGCTTGTTACAAAGAGATTTTGGAGAGTCTGGGGTTGCTTTCCTTGGAGCAGAGGAGTCTGAGCGGGGGGAATGTGATTGAGGTGTATAAAATTGACAGACATAGATAAGGTAGACTGGGAGAAACTTCCTCACTTGATGGAAAAATCAATGACTGGGGACATATATTTAACGCAAGGGACAAAAGGTCTATGTGAGTTGTGAGGCAATACATGGTGGCTCAGTGGTTAGCACTGCTGCCTCACAGCGCCAACAACCAGGTTCAATTCCACCATCGGGCGGCTGTCTGTGTGGAGTTTACGCGTTTTCCCTAAGTCTGTGTGGGTTTCCTCCGGGTGCTCTGGTTTCCTCCGACAGTCCAAAGATGTGCAGGTTAGGTGGATTGGCCATGCTAAATTGCCTGTAGTGTTCAGGGATGTGTAGATTCAGGGAATGGGTTGAGATGGGATGTTCTCAGGATTGGTGTGGACTTGTTGGACTGAATGGCCTTTCTCTATACTGTAGGGCTTCTATGATTCTATGATAATCTTTTCACTCAGTCAGTGGAGGGAATCTGCTACCTGCTGCCTCTAAGGGTGGTAGAGCAGACATCCCAGAAACATTTAAGAAGTATTTCAATGTGCACTTGGATGCCAAGGCATACAGGACTTTTGGCCAAGTATAGGAATGTAGGATTAAAATTGTTAGGTCACTTTTGGCAATGAAGTCTTGATGCGTCAAAGGGCTTTTTCCTGTAGCCTCTAGAACTCTAAGGCTCCCCAGTGAATGTTGGAGATACTGTTTCCTGTTTCATTTCAGCCATGCGTTATGAATTTCATGTGCACCAATATCAAGTAAATAAGCACTTAGTTACCATTGATATGGAAGAAGAAAAATGAATATTATAAGAAGGAGAAGGAAGTTGCTGTGGTTGTTTATTTAAAATGAGAATTAAAAGAAAATTAATACTGCAGACATTTCTGCATCCGTTCATGCATCATTTTCTGAATGAAAGATGATGACCCTTAACCATTAATGACCGTCACTGAAATAAGACCCTGAGCAACTAGTTGACAAGCTAAATAATGGGACAGTTATTTAACCCTGATGAATAACCTTTTCTTTACACTCTTCATACTTATGCACAATGCTGCATCACTGCAAGTGTGAATTTTGATCATCATTAGTGACTTCAAGAGATATTCTTTCTGTTTCATGATTTAATTTGGATATTATTTGTAAGGCTGAAGCCGGGCTTCTAATCAGCATTGGGAGCTTGAAGTAGTCAACCAGTTAAGGACTTACACAAACTATAAATCAGTATTTCTTCAATTTGTCATCTGCTTGGCTTCATGGTTCTTTACAAAAATGTATTTGTAATGCTATTGTGTTGCTTCCCAATGGACTCCGCCCTCATGGTATTTTGGGAAGATGGAAGATTCAATTTGACAAAGGTCCAATATTTTTCTTTGCTTATCATCAGTCTTGGTTGGTTCACTACGTGATTATTCATCTCTTGTGTTTAATGCAGCTAAATTTTTTACGCTGCTCCAAGACACTTGCTGAGATACAGTGCTCTCTTGCATATCTTGACTCATGCTAATGTACAGCTTCAAATGGTGTCAAAGTTAATTCTGAAAATATTTAGACAGTTCTGTTAATTCATACAAGACATTCTTTCATATTGTTTAGTGATATGGTAATTAAAATCAGATTTTCTCCAAGCAGCACTCTACTAATCAAGTAGAGTGTTTTTGAAAATGAGATCTCAAAATATTTAAGGAGGTTTTGTAATTGTGCGTGAAATCTCTTAGAGTGAAATGGAGAACCTCTGACCACTTAGAGGCTTTATATAGTAGTTACATTTTCATGACATCTGCCATTTATTCAAACTATCCTCTTTGGACTGAGGTTCTGCACAAGATTGTATAATGGTCTTCAAAAGCGCCACCCTCCATTTCCTTCATTGTGGGTGTTTTGGAATTCCCTAATGCCAGGTCTTTTCACTGAGCCATGCTGTGTCCATAAATGTGGAACACACTACTCAAGTCTTGTGGCAACACTGTTCTTTTTCCCTAGAGTAATAGAAGTACCATCTGAAGTAAACACCACCATTTCCATCATGACCAACTTAAAAATATTCAACAGCAAAAATTGCTTTTGTATTACAAACAGATAAGTTAGTTCCACCAAATGCTGTCTAATACACTGCAGATGCTATTTCTCAACTTCTTTCCATCAATATTGTGTTAGATAGGAAGACAGATGAATCTCTGTAACAGCACAATCCGTGAACAAATTTATTACCTGCAAAAACTTTAAAACTTGTGGTACACCATCATGCTGGTGCATGCAGGTACTTTGTTTTGTGATGATTTTCATTTTGTTCAGAGTTCACAGAGCTGTTCATTAGTATTGGAAGTGGAACATTATCTGTGAGAACTTTTATTTCTTCTGTGTCTGAATGATTTTACATATGTCCCAATCTTGCTTGTCCATGTTATTTATACTTTAGGTAGCATTTTTCTCACAGCGAATCCAAGTGTGTGTGTGAATGCAATTTTCTTGAGAATATGCACATCAGCTGCTAGGGTACCATCATTTACCTATGGTAGGTGGTGTAAACACTGAGGGCCATTAGTTTGTTTTTGGCACAGGGCAGTTATTTTGATGGATTTATTGTCATATATACCTAAGTACAGTGAAATACTTTGTTTATGAGCAGTACAGGCAGATCATTGTCTTAGAAAGCCCAGAGAAGTTCTTGGGCAGTTTGGACAGGACCTGACCAGGGTCAAAACCAAATTTAGCTCTTCTCCTTAAAAAAGGATGCATTGGTCAAATCTGGGTAAGTAATATTTTTGGTAGAAAAGTTTTTAATTTGAGCAACTTCAAGCCCAGGACTGTTTGAATCATAGAATCAAAGAATCCCTACAGTGTGGAGACCCTTCGGCCCAACAAGTCCACACCGAACCTCAGAGCGTCCCAACCACACCCACCCCCCTATAACCCACCTAATCTACAACTCCCTGAACACTACAGGCAATTTAGCATGGCCAAGCCACCTAACCTGCACATGTTTGGACTGCAAGACAGGTTTACTAGATGCAGAAGAAGGGAGAACTGTTGTTCAGTGTGCCTTGAATAATTTTTCAATTTTGCCTATTGTTTCCATCTTGGCTTTTTTTTCAACCCACTGTAGATAATTGTTTTGAATATGCTTCCTACTTAATGAAGTGGAAGTGTCTTAATTAGAAAAGTAAAGAGTAGTGGTAATTATTCATAAATTTGTCTAAAGAAATTTGGGAAGATTCCAACTTGATTTTTTGGTCTCCTTTTCCCTACAGGTCCAAGATGGGCTTCCTGGAACCTCGGTGTTTTTATTTGTATCAGGTGTGCAGGAATCCACCGAAACCTCGCTGTGGATATATCCCGAGTGAAATCGGTTAACTTGGATCAGAGGATACCAGAACAGATACAGGTATAAGTCATGTCTTCATCAACCAAAACATCTCTCCTTGTCTGTCTTCAATACATGAGTCTTTATTTTGAAATGTTGTTCCGAAATTCTAGATCACCTACCAGATGAATCTTCTCACTTGTCCGCTCAAGACCTTAGGATCTTGTACTTCTATCAAGTCATTAATTACTCTCCTAAATTGGAGTATTTTATGTCGCTCCTACCTTACACTTTTCTTTGAAAAGAACTGATGTCTTTCAGATACTAACTTTATACTGCTCTGCCCACCCTACAGTGGATTAGCATTGGGTCCTGTCCTGGTAATGCCAGAAGGATGGTAGCATTAGTTTCTGTAGCAAAGTTATATACTTCTGTGATCATTAGAGGAAACAATAAACTTGCCCAATCCTCTTCAGATCAAACAAAATGTAGTTTTTAGTGATATTACTTGTTTTAAAGTCTATTTACACAATTTATAGAGTCTACAACACACAATGCCATTATGCCCGTCCTCTCTGTTTGTAAGACCTTGCCTGCCCATCCTGTCTTGGCAATGCACAATTTTTTTTTCCTTTGAGTGCCAGTCATTTCCTTTAGAAAAACATGTTTCAATCTGCTTCCACTGCACACTCACAGTGCATTCTGAACCCTAACCACTTGCACCATTTTTTCTTATTCATGTCTTTTCTTATGTTACCAGTTGCCTTAAATATATATTCCCTCATTTTGGACACTTTCAAGGAATAATTTCTTCCCATCTCTGTAGATTTCTGAATACCTCTATCAAATTTCTACTCAGTTTCTCTTCTCTTCTCACTAGTGTCTGTCAGGGCAGGACTAATGCTCTTAGTGGTAAGTCCTGGGGAGTGTTACCAAAGAAACCTTGGGGTGCACATCATTGTTCCTTGAAAGTGGAATTTCAGGTAGGCAGGGTAGCGAAGTTGATGTTTGGTACAATTGCCTTTATTGGTCAGTGCATTGAGTGTGGGAGTTGGGAGGTTATGTTGAGGCTGTTCAGGACATTGGGTAGGCCACTTTGGAACACCGCATTCAATTTTGATTTTCCTGCTATAGAAAGGATGTTGTGAAACTTGAAAGGATTCAAAAAAGATTTGTAATGATGTTGCCAGCATTGGAGGGTTTGAACTCAAGGGAGAGACTGAACAGACTGGGGAAATTTTCCCTCAGGTGTCACAGAGGAAGCGGTGGGGTTTAAGGCCAGTGTAGGTGCGGAAGTGGGACTGTTCCACATTACCTACAAAGAGGCAGGCATAACTTGGGCCCATGCGGGTACTCATGGCCACCCCCTTTGTCTATAGGAAGTGGAAATCTCTCATGCCACCCAACCAGCCTCCAGATACAATGCATCATCCTCCGACACTTGCGCCATCTACAATCCAACCTCAGCACTAAAGACATTTTTCCAACCACACCCTTGTCTGCCTTGTGGAGAGACCATCTTTCCCCTGCAACCGGAGGAAGTGCTACACCTGCCCCAACACCACCTCCCTCATCCCCAAGATGACTTTCCACATCAAGCAGATGTTCACCTGCCCATCTGCTGATGTGGTATACTGCATCTGCTGTTCCCGTTGTGGCCCCCTCTACATTGGGGAAAGCAAGTGGAGGCTTGGGGACCGCTTTGCAGAACCCCTACGCTCGGTTCGCAACAAACAACTGCACCTCCCAGTCGTGAACCATTTCAGTTCCCCCTCCCATTCCTCAGACGACACGTCCATCCTGGGCCTCCTGCAGTGCCATAATGATGCCACCCGTAAGTTGCAGGAACAGCAACTCATATTCTGTTTGGGAACCCTGCAGCCCAATGGTATCAATGTGGATTTCACCAGCTTCAAAATCTACCCCCCGCCCACTGCATCCCAAAACCAGCCCAGCTCGTCCCCACCTCCCTAACCTGTTCTTCCTCTCACCTATCCCCTCCTCCCACTTCAAGCCGTACCTCCATTTCCTACGTACTAATCTCATCCCGCTCCTTGACCTGTCCGTCCTCCCCAGACTGACCTATCCCCTCCCTACGTCCCCACCCATACTCTCCTCTCCACCTATCTTCTTCTCTATCCATCTTCGGTCCACCTCCCCCTCTCTCCCTATTTAGTTCAGAATCTTCTCCCCATCCTCCTTTTCTGATGAAGGGTCTAGGCCCGAAACGTCAGCTTTTGTGCTCCTAAGATGCTGCTTGGCCTGCTGTGTTGATCCAGCTCCACACTTTGTTATCAGTGTTATTTGAGGCTAGAGAGTCCGTTCATCAGTCTGATAACGGCCGGGAAGATGCTGTTCCTGAATCTGCTTGTACATATGTTCAGGCTTCTGTATCTTCCACAAAATGGAAGAGGTTTCAGGTGGGTGCAATGGGTCTTTGATGTTGGCAGTCTTTCTGCGGCAGCGAGCCATGTAAATGGATACTGGGAGTTGCTGAGAGTCAGCTACAAGGAGGCTTCAAATGATTTAGACATGTTGAATGAACGGGCAAACATTTGGCAGATGCAATACAGTGTAGCTAAATGAATAGTGAAGGTACGGTATAACTTAAATAGTGATAATATTGGGAAACACCCAGTCAGTGAAAGAATACATGCTGGTGCAGCAAGCAATTAGGAAGGTAGGTTTACATTGGCTTTCATTGCAAGAGGATTTGAATTCAGAAGTACAGCTGTCTTAAAACAGTTATATGGGCACTGGTGAGACCACACCTAGAATATTGCATGCAGTTTTCGTCTCCCTACTGAAGAAAAGATATACTTGCCATAGAGGGAGAGTAGCGAAATTCACAAGGCTGATATTGGGGTTGGTAAGACTGCCCAAAGATTTTGGATTGACTGGGCCTGTATCAGGCAGCATTTGTAAAAATGAGAAGGGGTGTGATTCAAACTTGTAAGATTCTAGCAGGCTTGGACAGACTGGATGCAGGGGAATGTTTTCCCTGGTTTGGGATTATTCAACCAGGATCATTGTCTCAGTTAGGATTGAGATGAGGAAACATTTCTTTACTCAAAGCATAGTGAACCTGTGAATTTCTCTGCCAAGATGGTTGTAGAGGCCAGGCCCTGAATCTATTCAAGAAGGAAATAGATAATTCTTCGGCTATTAAAGATCAGGGGCTAATAGAAAAAGTGGGCATTTGGCATTGAGATAGAAGATCAGCTGTAATCATATTGAACGTGGAGAAGCCCTGAAGGCTGAATGGCCCACTCCCGCTCCCAGTTTCTATGTTTCCGTTCCTGGTTAAAATCACTGGCCACATGAATTTGTTTCTACTTAAGTGTCCATATTTTTGCCAATTAGTTTATACATGTGCCCTCTTGTTTTCTCGCCTGCCATCTTGTTTTCTTTCCTTCCATGAATGGCAGTAGACTGTCCGCATTCTCTGTCCAGGCCTGTTGTGACTTTCAGTGCCTCAAACAAATTTCCCCTCAGCTTTTTCATCAGGGAATGCAGTCCTAATGTCTCCTATGTATGTATGTAATTGAAGTTCCTCGAACCTAGAACTATGCTTCTGATGAGCTTTTTATGCACTCTACTGACTTTGCATGACACCCAGAAATGGACATATTGCTTCACTGAGGCTGAATCAGGCTGTGTGTAAGTTTAACAATTTACTTGGTTTTGTACTTTGTCCTATTGATAAAGCTCTCTAAAGCTGTTCTGCTATTGATGATTTACTTAATTAATCTTTTAGGATAAGGCCCATTGTTCTTTGATAAACATTTGGATCATCTTATTTATATTCTGAAGTTGTGAACTTGCCCGTTTTTACTGATTAATGAAGGCCAGTCTTCAGCCTGGACTTCTTGAAGTGTGGTGAAACCAGAGCCTTGCTGTTTCTTTCCTATTCAGCAAAATATGTTAGAAAAATCTGTGCAGAGAAAGAGTTGACATTTTGAGTCCAATATGGCTTTTTCAGAATTGAATAAATATGATGGCCATCAATAAAATTGGAAACAGATTTAGCAGAAATATCTTTACATAGTGATTGATCGCTGCAGTGGTTAATAGCATAGATACATTTATGGGGAAACCAGATAATATCATGGAGCGGGGAATAGGTAATGCTGAAGGGAATAGATAAGACAGGAAGGAGCTACCCTGGAGCAATAGCACTGGCATGTAGACCCATTGAGCTGAATTGAATGTTTCTGTGCTGTAAATTCAGTCAATAAGCATATTGTTTATCCTATTTGAATAAGTGAAACAAAAAACATTTCTTAAAATGTCAATTAATCACCTCATACCAAGAAATCCTGGAAAGGGGCTTTAGTATTCTTCCAGCCTTTCACATTTGATAGGTAAAGTCAGGTTGTTGGATTTTTATTTTACTTGACGTTTTATTTGATGCCTCTTCTTTAACAGATGCAGGTCAATGCGAAATGGAGAGTTACAGATTTAATCTTAATATTTTCACTTGAACCTAGAATATATCTGGATTGAACTGTGATTCTAATTTACAGGTTGTAACATTCACTAGGTGTAACATTCTTTTGGTACTGTCACTGACTTGACAGAACACAGATTTGAACCAAGCCAAATATTGGAAATAAAATGCAATTTAGTGACAAATAATTAAAGTTCTCAGCTTCAGATTTGGTGTTCTGTTGTAGGAAATTGATAATCAATTGCTTGATAGGGCCAAGTTCAAAACTGCTAAGAAGAGACATGAAGAACTAGTTGATCATCTTGCATTCACCAGGACTGAGACTCAATCAGATTTGCAAAGGGAGTACCAGTTTACACAGCATAAAGAAGGCTGGACCATGGTTGGCAGGAGATGCAGCTAAGGAACTGTTTACTGTCAATCTGAAACAAATACATGTAGGGGTACACTAATTGGTCGAAGTATTGCTTGAGAGATGCAGAGAACAAATTCCTTTTGCCTGCATAGGCTAGGGCACTGTGTTAATATATGTACTTACTAGCATGTATAAATCTATCGCACTACAGTCTCCATTGGTAACTGTAAATTGGTTTCCCACTCAATTCTTAGCAGGGTTATTTCGTAAATGTTGACCACTAGCAGAATTTGGCACTGTTACACACTATTCTGCAGTTTGCAATCACAAGCTGGTTGAGTACGATTAGTGTGCTGACTGCTGTGAATGGTGAATGGGGTGTGTTACTTATTTGGTATGACCTGGCCAGTTGAAGGGATGTATATTTTATGTCCCTGTCCATGCACTAGCATTGAAACTTTTATAGTAAACTGTGATTTTGGCCTGAATGCAGTATTCTGTTAACCAGTCATGTATTTACTGCAATGTAGCAACTTGAAACAGCTAGTTTCACGTGTTTTTAAATTTCTGAGGCACCTTTGCCTTCCAAGGAATTTGAGGTAATTAGCAGCTCCCTCCTACTTAGATTCATCTACCCTTTTAGTAATACATATTCTCCTGTCCGTTATGTTATCTAGTTTCCTCATAAGTGCATTCATGCTATTCACTCCCTCTGGTAGTGATCAAGCCATTCTTTGTGTAAAGATGCTTCTACTGAACCCAATTTAGCTGAGCAGTGGCAAAGGGTATCACACAAGATAGCTTTGATAGATTCCTACTTAAGCATCAAGCTTGCATGATGAGCAAATGGTTATTCACAGGTTTCCAAATGATTGATCTTGTAGCATATGAAACATGTAGTAATCCCACTGCGTATATTGACCGGTGTATGTAGAATTTCAGTAGGTAGAGAACTTTGATTTCTCAACCAACTCATCAAGGAAAGAGTGATTGAAATAGAACAATCAAATAATGGTAAATTTGAATGAAGTTTGGAGTTATTAAGCTGTTCAAAGAAATATTTTGCTGTTGCAACTATTGCAAATCTGTTACATATGTATTGGAAGAACACAAGGGGTAGGAGGTTGCTGGACATTCCATCGAAGAATGTGTTTCTCAAGATAACTAGAGATGTTAGCAACAGCAGGGCTGAGAGGGGATATCATGGCAACACTGTCTATTTGGGTGCACGCGGTGCAGTTGAAACGGAAATGTGAATTGTTCAATTCATGAGTTGTGTCAGAACCATTTCAGACATTAGTGGCATGTCTAGATTGTCATATCACCGTCAAAGTGCAAATGTCAATGACTTCCTCTCATTTTTAAGTTAAAAGAGCATCTACTTCTCCGCAGGACATTCCAGTGCAACATTTGTGTGTCAAAGTTCAGATATTAGCCTGTGCTCTCTTTAAAAAGTAAAGTCTCCAATTTTATAAAGGGCTGCACAGCCTTTAGCTTCCCATCATTGCTATCTCTGAGCAGATGACCCCAAGATATCAATTTGCAACCTTCTGCCAGTTGTGGCCTACATTTTGAGAAGCCCTGGGCTAAAGCTGGCAGGTTATTTTCTACATTGATTACACAGTGGAGTTAGCAACCGGTCATATGTTCATTCAACTGGAACTAAGGTGCTGAAGTAATTTTTTATAAAAATCATTCAAATTGTGTGGTTATTGAAATCTCTTGGACTTTTCCAAAGTCTATTTCAGTGCTTATCTAGGAAAAACAGGCACTGAATGTGGCCTTGTCAGATTTCTCAAATACCATAGGAAAAGTAAGTAATACTTAAATCGGATCAGCCATGATCTGATTGAACAGCAGAGCAAGTCCGAGGGGCCAAATGGCCTATTCCTGTTCCTATTTCTTATGGTTTACATGACCATCTTAAATTGCTGATCTCTCCCCATCCTCATTCAAACTGAACCCATAAATTGGCACGTTAAATCCTAGCTTGGAACAACTGTTCTGATATCTAATTACATTTCAGTCACTTGCTGTTTATGTTGTTGAAGTCATTCTGTGCTGATAGAGATTTAATGGCAGTGATGTGATCTTCAAGATAAAACTGCCTTAGAGCATTTGTTGGTATTTGTTGTCCTCTTCTCCTCCTCCATGCAGAAGATGTGAAAAAAGTGGTCAGTACCAAATGCCTTCCAAAGCTGTGGACAGTGCATGACATTGTTTTTTTTTAAATAACAGAATAGGATACTTGTTACTTGTGGATGTCTTTATTTGACTTTTGAGTTCAGACGGAGCATCAAGTACCTAAAAATGTTCAATCAAATGTTCATCCTTATTAAACACAAAAATATACTATTATGCAGATTTCATTTCAGTAGTGCAGTTACTAACTTTTTTATTTCAACTGTCAAGTCATTCGCACATAGTTATGCTTAACTTGTTTTGTGGAAAAAGAGTTTTATTTATCAAGTGCTAAACTTTTTTTTGTGGCCAGGAGCAGGAATACTTCTACCTTCCTCTCTTCTCACCACCACCACCCCTCTCCCATATAAAATTCTTATTTTAAGTCTTGTGTCTCTTGACTCCACAACGAGATGAAATCCTTTACAGGATTTTCTATTATTGCATCATGTTCTGTTGATTGTTTTGAGTATAACAGATGTTTGAGAGATATAGAACATCAAGAGATATTAACTTGCCTTTTTCTCTGCAGTGTGTGCAAGACATGGGCAAAGACGTTTCTATGAAGCACACCTTCCTGAACATTTCCGGAGACCTCAGACTGACCAGTATCCTTGATGGCTGTTGTACAAAACAGATCTAGATATCATTTCATAAAGCATAGAAATGTAAGAAGTAGATTCAGATCTTAAGAGAGGGATAAAACAACCATGGCTAACCAAGGAAGTTAAAGAGTGCATTAAGTTGAAAGAAAAAGCATGTAAGGAGGCCAATATCAGTGATGGTCCTGAAGACGCTGATAAATTCAGAATCCAGCAAAGGAAGACTAAAAAGATAATAAAGATAAAATAAGCTACAAGGACAAACTAACAGGGTATAAAAACTGACAGTGAGAACTCCTTTTAAACGTAAGACAAGGAAGAGAGAGGTCAAAATGAACAGACCCCTTAGAAAATGAATCTGGGGGAACAGTTATGGGAACCAGAAATTGGTAAATGGGATGACGAGATATTTTATATCAGTTTGTAGGTGGAACTTACTTCAAACATTCCTTTTTAATACTAAAGAGTGTGAGGGGGAGGGGGGGGGTGGAATAAAGTGCCATCACCATGACTAGACAAATGACATTACACAAACTGATGGAGCTAAAGGCAGATAAGTCTTCTGGCCCTGATGGCTTGCATCTTAGGAAACTGAAAGTGGTGGCTACAGAGGTAGTGGATGCATTGTTTGTAATTTTCCAAAAATCCTTGGATTCTGGAGAAGTACTACAGGATTGGAAGACTGATCATTCAAAAAGGGAAAGAAGAAAAAAGGCAGATTAACATAACATTCGTTATTGGAAAATTGTTGGAATCAATCATTAAGGCAGCAATTGCATAACATTTGGAAAATGATAATCTAATCAAGCAGAGTCAGAGTGACTTCCTGAAAGGGACTTTGTGCCTGACTGGCTTATTAGTCTTTTGAGGAAGTCTCAACCAAAGTGGATAGAGGGGAAGAAGTAGATATGTTGTTGGAATTCTAGAACATGTTCGACAAGGTACCTCCCAAAGGGTGAAGTCATAAGAGGTTGTTTTCGTGGAGCCAGGATATTAGCATGGATAGAGAAGCTAATGGGCAGGAAACAGTTAGTGGGGATAAGAAATTCTTTTTCAGGTTAGTGACTTGTAACCAGTGGGGTTCCACAGCGTTCAGTGTTGGGGCCACAACTGTTTAGAATGTATATCAGTGATTTGGTGGAATGCAGTGTAGCCAAACCTGCACATGCAATAACAGGTGGAAAGGCAGGTTTAGAGAGAGATTGATAAGTAAGTGGGCAAAACGTTGTCAAATAGAATATAATGTGGAAAAAGTAAAGTTGTTAATTTTGTGGAGGGAGAGTAAAAGATCAGAATATTGTGTGGAAAAACAGCAGAAAGTTACAACAAAAAGGGACTTGGGGTTCTTGTGCATGAAATAAAAAAAAAGAACTAACACAAGTTGCAGCAGTTAATCAGAAAGACTGATGGAATATTTGTCCTGTTTCGAGGGGTTGAGAACCAAAGAATCAAAGAACCTCTACAGTGTGGAAACAGGCCATTTGGCCCAACATGTCCACATCGCCCTTCCAAAGAGCATCCCACCCAGGCCCATTCCTCTACATTTGCCATGTCTAGCCCACCTAACCTAAACATCCCTGGGCACTAAAGCATAGTCAGTCCACCTACTCTGCATATCTATGGACTGTGGGAGGAAACCGGAGCACCCGGAGGAAACCCATGCAGACACAGGGAGAATGTACAAGTTCCAGGCTGGAATTGAACCTGGGTCCCTGGTGCTGTGAGGCTGCAGTGCTAACCACTGAACCACTGTGCTGCCCCATTCTTAGTGCAGCTGTACAAAGTGCTGGTGAGACCACATCTGCACTACTGGTGAGCAATTTTAGTCCTCTTATTTAAGGAAGGGTATCATTTGATTGGAGGCAGTTCAGTGAAGGTTCAATAAGATGATTCCTGGTATGGAGGGATTGTCTATATGAGCAAAGGCTAAACAGTTTGGGACTCACTAGAGTTTAGAAGAATGAGAGGTGATTTCATTGAAGCATATAGGATCCTTAAGGGCTCAGTAAGGTAAAGGCTAAGAATGGGAGACTTTTATGGGAAAGTCTAAATCAAGGGGGTGCAACTAAGAATAAAGGCATGCCAGTTAAAGATTGAGGAGGAAAAATTCCTTTCCTTTAATTTAGGAAATTGGAGCCGGAATAGGCCATTTGGCTCTTTTGAGACTGTTCTGCCATTCAATATGATCATTGCTGATCATCCTACTTTGTTCCCTGGCCTTGCTTTCTCCCTATACTTTTTGATCCCTTTTAACCCCTAGGACTAATTCCTTGCTGAAAATGTTCAATGTTCTAGTCTCAACCACACTTTGTGGCCGAGAATTCCACGGGCTCACTACTCTCTGGGTGAAGAAATTTCTCCTCATCTCAGGTGGCAAGATGTCAGCTGATAAGATGCTTCAGTCGGAACTCCTCTGCTTGCCAGTTCCTTTTCCATTTCCTTATTTTTCCCTCTTTGCATCATTTTTTTCTTCCCCATCGCCCACGACCCACCCCCAAAACCCAACTTTTAACTATTTAAACTATCCTAACCTACCTGGAGAATGGAAGTGAGATGACTTGCATTCGGAGTCCTGGTGGGCTGCACTTAGAGCAGCGGCAGAGCAGGCATGGGCTGAGTCGTGGGCCGAGCCCTGGAGTGGCGGCAGAGCAAGCACAGGCCGAGTTCAGGAGCAGCAGTAGAGCGAGATTTGGACGGAGGCCAGCACGTGGAAGCAGCGTGGCCTGAAGTTTTTACCCCAGCAGGCATAAACCCAAGTTGGAAAAGGACTAGAACTTGAGTACTTCATTGTCACTTTCTTTTATCATTCTGGACTTTTTTAAACTGTTTATTCCTGTGCTAATTTTTTTAACTATTTCAATTCTGTGACAACACTTAAAGTATTTGTACCTAAGCAGGCACCGAGAGGTGACATTACAAACTTTTTACTGCACTCATTCGAGTGCACGTGACAATATAAATGCTGTTGTACTCTATTCCTAAATGGCCTACTCCTTGTCTTTAAACTGTGACTCCTCATTCTGGTTTCCCTGATCATTTGGAACATGCTTCCTGCATTTATTTTGTCTGTTACTATTAGGATTTTTTTTGTTTTAAGTTTCTATGAGATATGCCCACATCCTTCTAAATTCCAGTGGAGATGAATATCGTAGTAACTGATCCAGTTTGTCTTGATACATTAGCCTTGCAGCTCTGGGAATCAGTCTGGTAAGTGTTTGTTGGATTCTCTGCACAGCCAGAACACCAGTCCTGAAGTGCAATACACCAGGAATGGCCTCATTAGAGCTACGTATGATTGCAGTAAGACATCCTTGCACCCATATGCTAATCCTCTTCCTCTAAAGGCCAATGTACCATTTGTCTTCTTGCCTGCTGCACCTGCATGTTTACTTTCAGGACTGGTATACAAGGATACCCAGGTCTCACTGCACCTCCCCTTTCCCAAACTATTACCATTCAGGTTATAAAATAGTTTGATTTTGCATCCTTCAATTTATCCCACGTTATACTTCATCTGTTGTGCATTTGCTGACTCAGCCAACTTGCTTAAATCATGCTGAAGCATTTCTGCATCCTCACAGTTCACTCTTCTATGCAGCTTTTTGTCATCTGGTAACTTGGAGATATTACATTTAGTTACCCAATCTAAATCATATTTATATTATGTGACCATAAACGTAGGAGTATAATTAGGCCATTTGGCCTATTGCTTCTGCTCGTCATTGGATCATGACTGATGTGTATCTCAACGCTATTCCCCTGGGTTCTCTCCATAAGCTTTGATCCCTGTACTAATATATCATGAAGAGCTGGGGTCTCAGAACTGATTGCTGCGATATCCCACCAGTCACTGCCTGCCACTCAGAAAATGATCTGCTTGTTCCTACTCTTGGTTTCCTGTCAACTATCCTTCTAACCATGCCAGAACACTTACCCCATTCCAATACCTTACTGGAAACTCTCCAAAAGCCCAAGTAAACCACACCCACTGGCTCCGACTTACTACTTGTTACCTGCTTAAAACATGCCAGAAGACTTGTTATGCATGACTTTCTTTTCATGAACCCATATTGACTCTATCCAATCCAATCATTGTTTGTCAAGTACTCTGCTGTTAAATCTTTAAAATGGATTCCAGCATTTTTTTCACTATCCAAGAGATATGCTCATTGCTAACTGCTCTATAATTCAAAACCAAAAGAACTACAGATACTGGAAATCAGAAACAAAAACAGAAGTTGCTAGAAAAGTTCTGAAGAGAATCCCCCTTGTCCTCACATACCACCCCACCAACATCTGGATTCCGCCATCTACAATCCGACCCCGCTACCAAAGACATTTTTCCATCCCCACCCTTGTCTGCTTTCCAGAGGGACCACTCTCTTCATGACTTCCTTGTCCGCTCCACACTCCCCTCCAACACCACCACACCTGGCACTTTACCCTGGAAACGCAGGAAGTGCTATACCTGCCCCCACACCTTCTCCCTCACCCCATCCTGGGCCCCAAGAAGATTTTCCACATCAAGCAGATGTTCACCTGCGCATCTGCCAATGTGGTATACAGCATCCGCTGTACCCGTTGTGGCTACCTCTACACTGGGGGAACCAAGCAGAGGCTTGGGGATTGCTTTGCAGAACATCTACACGCGGTTTACAATAAACAGCTGCACCTCCCAGTTGTGAACCATTTCAACTCCCACGCCCACTCCTCAGACGACATGACCATCCTGGGCCTCCTGCAGTGCCACAACGATGCCACCCGAAGGATGCAGGAACAGCAACTCATATTCCGCTTGGGAACCCTGCAGCCCAATAGTATCAGTGTGGATTTCACCAGCTTCAAAATCTCCCCACCCCCACTGCATCCCAAAACCAGCCCAGCTCGTCCCCGCCTCCCTAACCTGTTCTTCCTCTCACCTATCCCCTCCCCCCACCTCAAGCTACACCTCCATTTCCTACCTTCTAACCTCATCCCGCCCCCTTGACCTGTCCATCCTCCCCGGACTGACCTATCCCCTCCCTACCTCTCCATCGGCACTCAGGTCTACAGGCTCCATCCCCCCCCCCTTTAACTTGCCTATCTCCTCTCCACCTATCTTCTCCTCTATCCATCTTTGATCCATCTCCCCCTCTCTCCCTATTTATTTCAGAACCTTCTCCCCATCCCCGTTTTCTGATGAAGGATCTAGGCCCGAAACGTCAGTTTTTGTGCTGCTAAGATGCTGCTTGGTTTGCTGTGTTCATCCAGCTCCACACTTTGCAGGAGATCTGGCAGCATCTGTGAGAGCAGAGTTGATTCATAGAATTCGTGGAATCCCTGCAGTGTGGAAGCAAGCTATTTGGCCCATTGAGTCCACACCGACCCTCTGAACAGCATCCCACCCAGACCCACTCTCCCCTATTCCTGCATTTCCCACCCTAGACACTATGGGCAATTTAGTACAGCCAATCCAGCTAACCTGTACATCTTCAGACTCTGGGATAAAACTGGAGCACCTACAGGAAACCCAGGCAGACATGTGGAGAACGTGCAAGTGTCACACAATCACCCTAGGCTGGAATCAAACCCAGGCCCCTGGCGCTATGTGGCAGCAGGACTAGCCACTGAGTCATGGTGGTGCCCAGAACTTAGGAATAGTCACTGGACCCAAAACATTAACTTTGATTTCTCTTCATAGATGCTGCCAGATCTGCTGGTCAATAATTCACTGTTTTCTCTCATTTCCTAGGTTAAATAGTGGGGTTAAATTAGTGACCCTCCAATCCATAGGAACTATTCCAGAATCTATAGAATCTTGAAAGGTGACCACCAATGCATCCACTGTTTCTAGGACCACTTCCCTAAATACACTACGCTATAGATCATCAGGTCCTAAGATTTTTGAGTGCGAGCAGCAGCGGAGGCAAGACGGACCCGGAAGACTGCAGCTAAGGTAAAGCAGTTTATTTTTAAAATTACTTACCGGTAGCGGGCAGCGGTGTTTTTTTTCCTCTTTCAGAGAAGGAGCGGGAGCACCAGAGGAAGTGACGAGGACCAGAGGGGCAGCCGGGAAGGAAAGCAGTGACCATATATATCAGCAAGGCGGCTATAATATAAGTTTGTTCTTAATTTGTTATTATTACTTGAAGTAAGCTTTCTGCTTTAGTATTGAGTGGGTGTTCAGATAAGTGGGGTATGGATGCTAGGGCAGTTGCTTGCTCCTCCTGCAGAATGTGGCAGTTGGGAGATGTGGCACACGTCTCCGCTGACTACATCTGCGGGAAGTGCACCCAGCTACAGCTCCTTGAAAACCGTGTTAGGGAAATGGAGCTGGAGCTGGATGAACTACGGATCATTCGGGAGGCAGAGGGGGTAATTGAGAGGAGTTATCGGGAGTTGGTCACTCCTAAGGCTCAGGACGAGGATAGATGGGTTACAGTTAGGGGGAGGAAAGGGGACAGACAGACAGATCCCCTGTGGGCATTCCCCTCAGCAATAAGTATACCGTTTTGGATACTGCTGGGGGGGATGACCTACCAGAGGAAAGCCATAGTAGTCAGTTCTCTGGCACTGAGCCTGACACTGTGGCAAAGAAGGGAAGGGGGCGGAATAGAAAAGTACTTGTGGTAGGCGACTCGATAGTTAGGGGAATCGACAGGAGATTTTGTGGGCAAGATCGGAATTCCCGGAAGGTATGTTGCCTCCCTGGTGCCAGGGTCCGGGACGTCTCCGATCGGGTGTATAAAGTTCTAAAAGGGGAGGGCGAACAGCCAGAAATCGTGTTACATATTGGCACAAATGATATAGCCAGAAATAGGTTTGAGGATATAAAAAGTGATTTCAGGGAGTTAGGATGGAAGCTGCAGAGCAGGACGAACAGAGTAGTGTTCTCCGGTTTACTACCGGTGCCATGAGATAGCGAGGTGAGGAACAGGGAGCGGGCGCAGCTGAACACGTGGCTACGCAGCTGGTGTAGGAGGGAGGGCTTCAGATATGTAGATAATTGGGATGCCTTCTGGGGAAGGTGGGACCTGTACAAGAAGGACGGGTTGCATCTGAACTGGAAGGGGACCAATGTCCTGGGTGGAAGGTTTGCTCGAGTAGTTCGAGAGGGTTTAAACTAGTATGGCAGGGGGGTGGGAACCTGAGCTGTATACCAGAGGTGAGCGTTGATGCAGGTGAGGCAGTAGCAAGAGGTAGACCAGCTAGTGGGAAGGATTTTCCTGGGAAGGAACCAAGGGATCGGTTAAAGTGTGTTTGCTTTAATGCAAGGAGTATCAGGAATAAAAGTGATGAACTTAGAGCATGGATCAGTACCTGGTGCTATGATGTTGTGGCCATAACAGAGACATGGGTTTCTCATGGGCAGGAATGGTTGCTGGATGTTCCAGGGTTTAGAACATTTAAAAAGAATAGGGAGGGGGGAAAAAGAGGAGGGGGTGTAGCACTACTAATCAGAGAGGGTATCACAGCTACAGAAGCTTCCTTTGTCGAGGAAGATCTGCCTACTGAGTCAGTATGGGTGGAAATTAGGAACAGCAAGGGAGTAGTCACCTCGTTAGGGGTTTACTACAGGCCCCCCAATAGCAGCAGGGAGATTGAAGAAAGCATAGGTCGACAGATTTTGGAGAAGTGTGCACGCAGTAGGGTTGTTGTAATGGGTGACTTTAACTTTCCTAATATTGATTGGAACCTCCTTCGAGCAGAAGATTTGAATGGAGCTGTTTTTGTAAGGTGTGTTCAGGAGGGTTTCCTAACGCAGTACGTTGACAGGCCGACGAGGGGAGAGGCCATTCTAGACTTGGTGCTCGGAAACGAGCCGGGGCAGGTATCAGATCTTGTGGTGGGAGAGCATTTTGGTGATAGTGACCATAACTGCCTCACATTCTACGTAGCTATGGAGAAGGAGAGGATTAGGCAGAATGGGAGGATATTTAATTGGGGAAGAGGAAACTATGATGCGATTAGACATGAGTTAGGAAGCATGGACTGGGAGCAGTTGTTCCATGGTAAGGGAACTATCGACATGTGGAGACGGTTTAAGGAACAGTTGTTGGGAGTGATGAGTAAATATGTCCCTCTGAGACAGGCAAGAAGGGGTAAGATAAAGGAACCTTGGATGACGAGAGCGGTGGAGCTTCTAGTGAAAAGGAAGAAGGTAGCTTACATAAGGTGGAGGAAGCTAGGGTCAAGTTCAGCTAGAGAGGATTACATGCAGGCAAGGAAGGAGCTCAAAAATGGTCTGAGGAGAGCCAGGAGGGGGCACGAGAAAGGCTTGGCAGAAGGAATCTGGGAAAACACAAAGGCATTTTACACTTACGTGAGGAATAAGAGAATGGTCAAAGAAAGAGTAGGGCCGATCAGGGATAGCATAGGGAACTTGTGTGGAACCTGAGGAGGTAGGGGAAGCCCGAAATGAGTTTTTTGCTTCTGTCTTTACGAAAGAAACGAACTTTGTAGTGAATGAAACCTTTTGAAGAGCAGGTGTGCATGCTGGAATGGATAGAGATAGACGAAGCTGATGTGCTGAAAATTTTGTCAAACATTAAGATTGACAAGTCGCCAGGCCCGGATCAGATTTGTCCTCGGCTGCTTTGGGAAGCAAGAAATGCAATTGCTTCACCACTTGCGAAGATCTTTGCATCCTCGCTCTCCACTGGAGTCGTACCTGAGGACTGGAGAGAGGCAAATGTAATTCCTCCCTTCAAGAAAGGAAATAGGGAAATCCCCGGCAATTATCGACCGGTAAGTCTCACGTCTGTCGTCTGCAAGGTGTTAGAAAGGATTCTGAGGGATAAGATTTATGACCATCTGGAAGAGCATGGCTTGATCAAATACAGTCAACACGGCTTTGTGAGGTGTAGGTCATGCCTTACAAACCTTATCGAGTTTTTTGAGGCTGTGACTAGAAAGGTTGATGAGGGTCGAGCTGTGGATGTGGTGTATATGGACTTCAGTAAGGCATTTGATAAGGTTCCCCCATGGTAGGCTCATTCAGAAGGTCAGGAGGAATGGGATACAGGGGAACTTAGCTGCTTGGATACAGAATTGGCTGGCCAACAGAAGACAGCGAGTGGTAGTAGAAGGAAAATATTCTGCCTGGAAGTCAGTGGTGAGTGGAGTTCCACAGGGCTCTGTCCTTGGGCCTCTACTGTTTGTAATTTTTATTAATGACTTGGACGAGGGAATTGAAGGATGGGTCAGCAAGTTTGCAGACGACACAGAGGTCGGAGGTGTCGTTGACAGTGTAGAGGGCTGTTGTAGGCTGCAGCGGGACATTGACAGGGTGCAGAGATGGGCTGAGAGGTGGCAGATGGAGTTCAACCTGGATAAATGCGTGGTGATGCATTTTGGAAGGTCGAATTTGAAAGCTGAGTACAGGATTAAGGATAGGATTCTTGGCAGCGTGGAGGAACAGAGGGATCTTGGTGTGCAGATACATAGATCCCTTAAAATGGCCACCCAAGTGGACAGGGTTGTTAAGAAAGCATATGGTGTTTTGGCTTTCATTAACAGGGGGATTGAGTTTAAGAGTCGTGAGATCTTGTTGCAGCTCTATAAAACTTTGGTTAGACCGCACTTGGAATACTGCGTCCAGTTCTGGGCGCCCTATTATAGGAAAGATGTGGATGCTTTGGAGAGGGTTCAGAGGAGGTTTACCAGGATACTGCCTGGACTGGAGGGCTTATCTTATGAAGAGAGGTTGACTGAGCACGGTCTCTTTTCATTGGAGAAAAGGAGGAGGCGAGGGGACCTAATTGAGGTATACAAGATAATGAGAGGCATAGATAGAGTTGATAGCCAGAGACTATTTCCCAGGGCAGAAATGGCTAGCACGAGGGGTCATAGTTTTAAGCTGGTTGGTGGAAAGTATAGAGGGGATGTCAGAGGCAGGTTCTTTACGCAGAGAGTTGTGAGAGCATGGAATGCGTTGCCAGCAGCAGTTGTGGAAGCAAGGTCATTGGGGTCATTTAAGAGACTGCTGGACATGTATATGGTCACAGAAATTTGAGGGTGCATACATGAGGATCAATGGTCGGCACAACATTGTGGGCTGAAGGACCTGTTCTGTGCTGTACTGTTCTATGTTCTAAGGATTTATTGGTCTTCAATCGCATAAGTTTGCCAACACCTCCGTCCGAATGCAGGTTTCTTGCAGATCCTCCTTTCGACCAGACTTTGCATTCCCCAATGTTATTGCAGCATTATTTGTGCCCACTTTTGGGAAGAGAGAACAAAATATGTATTTAATTGTCATTTCTACTATTTCTTTGTTCCCCATTATAAACTTCCTTGTTTGTGACAGTGGAGAGGGCCCTTACATTTTTTTTCTTTTCTTCACTAATCTTTTTCTTTTCAGATACCACTAGAAGCTTTTACATTTAGTTTGTATAGTCCCTGGAAGCTTACATGTTTTATTTTCCCACTCTGAAATCAACCCTTTTGTTGAAATCCAAACTGCGTGCCAGTCCTCAAGTCTGCTGCTTTTCTGGCAAATTTGTATGCCTCTTGCTTGGATTTGATACTGTTCCTAATTTCCCTTGTGAGCCATGGTTGGGCCACCTTTCCTATTCTATGTTGTGCTGAACAGGAATGAACAATACCTGCAGTTCTTCCATATGCTCTTTAAACATTTGCCATTTCTTATCCAGCATCATTTCTTTAAGAAATGTTCCTCAATTTATCATAGCTAGCACCTCATACACCATTGTTTCCTTTAGTCAGATTACAGAATTTAGTGTCAAAATCAACTGTGTCACTTTCTGTCTTAATGAATTATTCCTTTCTTATTGCACAATACCTAGTATAGGAAGGTCTGCTGTCTAGTTGGTTCCTCACATGTTGATCCAGAAAACCATTTTGTACACACTCCATAATTCCTTCTCTTTGGTATTGTTACTGATTTGATTTGATTTGACCAACGTATATGCAGGTTTAATTCACCCACAATTACAGCTGACCTTTATTGTTTAATTCTCTAATTTCTTATTTAATTACCACTACAGTTTGAATGTCTGTGTTCAAGCTCCACTATTGCTTTCGGCCCTTGGTATTTCTAAGCTCTCGCCATACAGATTCCACTTCTTCAGAGTCAATATTCTTCCTCGCTTAATTTCTTCTTTAACTTGTAATGTTGCTCTACCTCCTTTTCCATTTTGGGCAGGCAGAACGAAAGACAGAAGGAGAGACAGAATGTGCACGTGGGATGGCAAGTGCTGTTGAATTTGCTCTTGACGCAGCATTCTTGCATCTATTACTGTCTTTTCATTTACCAAGATTTATTTGTGCACTTGAAAAAACATGTTGTGTTTGCAACTGTGGCAACTATCTAGATCCTCAAAAAAGACTTTGCAGTGTAAGGCAATAATTAATGTAAGAATTAATTCCTCAAGTATTGGAGCCTAGTGCCAGTAACAGATGACTTACCTGGCCTTCTCTATCTGAAAATCAGTGCCATCATGTCATGGAAATACTGAAGCATACATTTAGATTGGTCTCCAGAGGATACTATTTTAATCTGATACAGCCTCATCTCTGCCTGCAACTTAAAAGAAATGGTCATGGCTATCCTTTCACCTGAGCGTTAAGTGCTTCAAGTCCACTTTGTTCTGAACAGAATACTGAAGTAGTGCCTGAAACAGCCCAAAAATACAAACTTGGAATGGCTTCTCTGAAGATTGAGAAACTTTGAAACTCCCTGACACAGAGAGTTGTGGGGGCAGAAGGCTTCTGTATATTTAAGGCTGAGATAGATTCTTAATTGGTGCAAATCAAGGGGTACAATAAATGCTGGAAAGCTGATATGAGAAATCTAGGATCAACTATGGCAGTCCAGACTTGAGGGGCTGAACAGCCCACTACTTATGGCCTTATAAGGATTTGCCATTCAGACTTCAAACTTGCCCCACCATTTAAAATGGATAATGCCTGATCTTCCACTTGCATGCCATTTCCTTTATTCCCCAATGTCTTCATTATCTAGAAATCTATCAATCTGTGTTTTGAACCTTCTCTACAGCCATCTGAGATGAGAGTTTCAAAGATTTGCCACCCTCTGAGTCAAGAAGTTCTTCCCGCTTTAGTCCTAAAAAGCTTACCTTTGTACTCTGACTCTGTTCCCAATCAATGGTTCTTAAACCTCTAGCCTTGGGAAGCATCCTTTGTGCATCTGTCTTTTCAAGCGTTGCAGAATTTTGCATGCCGCAGTGAGATCACACTTCATTCTTCTAAACTATTAAGAATACAGTCTTTGTCTTCTCATAGAACTGTTCATCAGGCCAAGAATCAGCCACGTGAACCTCTGTTGTAGTTCTTCTTCAGCAAGTATATTCTTCCTCTGTGGTAAGATGACCAAAACTGTACATAATATTCCAGGTATGGTCTCACCAAAGGTCTAAACAATTGTAGCAAGGCATCTTTCTATTCTGTACTCTAATCTCTGGCGGTTAAGGCCAACAGACCATAGGTATTCCTAATTCCTTGCTGCAGCTGCATTTTACCATTCAGTACTCAAGAAAAAAAACCCAGCTCCATTTGTATATCAGCTCTCTCCAATTTCTCACCCGTGAAGAAATACTCTGCATTAATAGAAAAAACAAAAGGGACAGCTTCACATTTGCCATTTTCTTACCCACTCACTTAGCTTGTCTATATTTCCTTGAAACCTCTCAACACCCTCCTCATAACTAATAAATGAACTAAACCGTTTCTGCTAGTCTTGGTATGAAGGATTGGTATAATTGATGTGATGTTTCTTTTCTGCAGTGTGTGGGGCACCAACCTGATATTTCCATTTCAGGACATTGGGGAGAACTCTCTTCTTCAAAATAGTACCATGAGATATCTTGCATCCACCCAAGCAGTCAAATGGTTTAACTTGTCAATCAAAAGACATCACCTCCGACAATGCAGATATCTGAAAAACTGTACCTCTCCATAATTTGGTTTACACACAGAAACTGACTAAACTGGAAACTGCAAGTTCAAATTTATGTCCTTGCATTCTGGCACAGTGCTGTAGAATTCTAATGTAATTTTCTACAAATCACTTCTTTCTTATGAAGCAGATTTTAGAAGTTCAGCTACCTAAAATGTATGAGTTCACTGCTCAAAAGATTCAATGATTTGAGGCATGATTGTTTCCAGTAAATATTGTAGGTTTCTTGCTGCAGTAGACAGCGATTTTGCATTTTTACCTGTAGAAATCTGGTAATGCAACTTAATCTTGTTAATAGCACTTCAAGTATCCCATATATTTAACATCTTTGATCTATTACAATGGTGAACCAAAATAAAATGATTTACAAAAACTCAGAACCTGCTAGATTTTTGCATTGAAAGCTTTATTTATTCTTCCTTAAACTTCTGGAGATCTTAATGGAAATGCAGTATAACAGACAGTATAACGGTGGCTGAAAGAACTTTTGATGAGGACTCATCTATTGAGGTGGTATGGGCTGAGGTCAGAAACAGGAGAGGAGAGGTAACACTGCTGGCAGTTTTTTATAGGCCCTTGCAAAGTTCCAGGGATGTGGAGGAGAGGATCGGCAAAACTGTTCTGGGCAGGAGTGAAAAGAACAGGGTGGTCATTATGGGAGACTTTAACTTCCCTAACGTTGAATGAAAATGCCACCCTGTTCTTTTCACTGATGCAGTCATGATATACTCATGAATTTGGCATGTTAGACTTCTGACATAATTTAAATTTTGAATTATCCACGGCATTGAAACTACGTTAATTTCTGTAGAAAACTGTTGTGCTGAATTTATGTGCTTATGAAGACTTAGCTGCAAAGAGTAGCTGGTGCAATTTGCTTGTTCTAATTCCAGAAGCTGCAAATAATCAGGAAGATGCTAGTTAACTGTCATCTAAATGCAGGTTATTTGGTGATCAGTTGCACTGGTTTAATGATGATTTTTCCTCTCCCCTTCTAAGTATTGTATTTGAACAGACTGATTGGTTATGTTCTTCAGAGAACTATGATTTTATTGGTTTTCTTAGCTTAACTAAATTTCCTCGGTCTAACTTTGAGATTTCAACCAGTATTTTCTAGAAAGATTTGTTTCAATGGTAAACCTTATTGTGCGAGATGGGTAACTCATTGGTAAAAGAATTCTAATTGTCAGAAGATGTAAAATTAGTTTTGTCCTCTAATTTATTCTGCTTTTGTTGATTCTGGTAAAATCTACAGTTGAGTTTGGAAAAGTTATTCCATTTAGCATAAACATTTTTTACTGCTTTTAAAACTATTTGCGTATGTGCAGACGTTTTCAGGAATTTCAATGTTGTATATGTTTGACTGAAGAAAAGCTCATCGTTTAGCATTAAAGCTTCATTTCTGAGCCTGTTTGGAGATGGATGTTTTCAATTTTGAGTGAAGGAACTGGTTCAGGCGAATGGATAAAGAACCTGGATTCTATAAAACCAAAAGTTAAGTAATTGAAAGTTCAACAGTTAAGAGTGTAATATTGTAAGAGGGAGTGAAAAAGTAATTCTGACTGTGAAGCAAGCTGTCCACTTTCAAAAATCACTTCAGTCATAGGCTTTTGCTAGTAAGTGATTTGTCAGTCTCATTAAGGTAATTCGTGAAAGTTGATAAAATTATTTGAGGCTCCTGTGTCATATTTGGTAGCATTTTCTGGCTTTTCACCTGCATGCTGTTATTGATTTTCTGTGGTGGTAGATCTCAGTAGAAATAGTTCCAAACAAAGCATGTGTTCTGTACTTTCAAGCTGGTATCATAAGAGGCTGCTTTCGAGAGAAATCAATGAATGGGAGATCTGATGCATTGTGATTTGGAATTCTCAGTCTCCTGCAACTGATAAGCTGCTAGTGTGGAATACACTCCCTGCGTGCATCTCACATCTCTAGTCTAACTCAGTCTCTTCAGATCTTTCTTCGATGTATATTAGGCTACTTGTCAGTCTTTGCAATTGTGCTTGAATAATGGCAATAATACACATCCTGGTCTACATTTCCCTTAAGATTAATGAATGAAAATTTCTGACTCTTACAGCTCGTCTGTTCAATTGATTTTCTTTTCAAAAAAATTCATTTCTTTGATGCTTAAGTCTTTTTACAAGTGACCACTAGTGTTTTATTTCTCTGTTTACTTGTGGAATGCTCTCATGTCTTATTTGATTTTCTCTTGTTTATTTGTTACCTTTTTCACTAGTGTTTGACTGTCATAATTTACCTGTGGGGTGGGGATTCAACTTTTGCACAAAAGTCTGTAAAACCACAGTAGTCTTTAACTTTTTTTAATTTCTACATTTAACCAGAGTTTGTTTTCCAGTCATTAGTATTCATTCTTCTATGCATCTTTTAATTGTTGTTGTAAAAAAGTTAATTTGAAAAGATGTGTAGTTTAGTAAGCAAAGGCTAAGAAGAGGGAGGATTTTGGACTGTGTTTTAAAGAACTTTCTTGATTTAATATGTTGTTAGCCCACCTGGAAAGGAGGTGATACTGCATCTGGAGCTAGAAATAAAATGGGCCGAGTGGAACAAGATTTTCTGGGGAACATTTGGATGAGATCAGATGTTTTAAGACTGTTAGTGTAGAAGAGCAAGGGGAAATGAAATGTATTCTCTTAATCTGATAAGGAGTCGAGTACACCACCTAGGAGACAGAAATGGGCAATTGGGTAAAGGATCAAGGTTAATGTGAGGAACATTTTCCAAACCCATGATGTCTCCATCTAAAAGGACAAAGGCAGCCGATACATGGAAGCAACACCAGCTGCCAATTCCCCTCCAAGCTATACTCTATCCTGACTATGAAAATACATCTGTTCCTTCATTGTTGCTAGGTCAAATTCCTGGAATTCCCTCCCAAATGGCATTGTGGGTCAACCCACAGCAGGTGGACCATAGTTGTACAATAGTGTAGTTGGGGTGGGGGGGGGGGGGGCGGCAATAACAGCTGGCCAGCCAGTGACACTGTTGTCCCGTCAAAGATTAAAAACAATCAGTTTGTTTACAGAGAAAATACTGTTGACTTGGAATCCGCTGCCTATGAAGGAGATGGATGTGGATTCAATCAGTGATTTCAAAAGGAATTCAAATGGGAGCTTGAAGGGACTGCATGGATGGTATTTCCCACCAGCTAGTTACTGCTGTCAGTGATCCCAGAGAGCTCACATAGACTTGATTGGACAATAGCCTCCTTCTGTGGCATAAATGTCCATGGACTCTAATACGAAGACTGAAAAATTCAGTAATCCCAAAATCTTAACTTGTGCCATTTCACTCACCATTTATGTACGCTAAAGACCTATTAAAATTTACTGAGATTTAACAATAATCTGGAGCACACACCTTTTGGATCTGTTTTACGCTCATGTCACCACTAGACTTAAGCTGCTGAAGAAGGGTCTAGGCCTGAAATGTCAGCCTTCCTGCTTCTCTGATGCTTCTTGGCCTGCTGTGTTCATCCAGTTCTACACTTTGTTATCTCAGACTTAAGCTGCTGTTTGGTTTTCGGTTTTTCATTGCATTCATTTTAAAATTCTGGCCTCTGACCACTTCATGGCTTCACTTCTCTGCTTTCTTGAACTTTATTCATTTCCCATTTGAGCTTACTCATCAAACTGCTTAGTCCCAGGTGCTGATTTCTTTAAAGCCAGTTCATAGAGTTATAGAACGTAGAACATTACAGCACAGTACAGGCCCTTCGGCCCTCGATGTTGTGCCGACCTGTCATACCGATCTCAAGCCCATCTAACCTACACTATTCCATGTACGTCCATATGCTTATCCAATGACGACTTAAGTGTACCTAAAGTTGGCGAATCTACTACCGTTGCAGGCAAAGCGTTCCATTCCCTTACCACTCTGAGTAAAGAAATTACCTCTGACATCTGTCCTATATCTTTCACCCCTCAATTTAAAGCTATGCCCCCTCGTGCTTGCTGTCACCATCTTAGGAAAAAGGCTCTCCCTATCCACCCTATCTAACCTGCTGACTATTTTAGAACATAGAACAGTACAGCACAGAACAGGCCCTTCAGCCCACGAAGTTGTGCCGACCATTGAGCCTCGTGCATGCACCCTCAAATTTCTGTGACCATATGCATTCCAGCAGTCTCTTAAATGCCCCCAATGACCTTGCTTCCACAACTGCTGCTGGCAACGCATTCCATGCTCTCAACTGTGTAAAGAACCCGCCTCTGACATCCCCTCTATACTTTCCTCAACCAGCTTAAAACTATGACCCCTCATGTTAGCCATTTCTGCCCTGGGAAATAGTCTCTGGCTATCAACTCTATCTATACCTCTCATTATCTTGTATACCTCAATTAGGTCCCCTCTCCTCTTCCTTTGTTTCTATTAAGTCACCTTTCAACCTTCTTCTCTCTAATGAAAACAGCCTCAAGTCCCTCGGCCTTTCCTCGTAAGACCTTCCCTCCATACCAGGCAACATCCTAGTAAATCTCCTCTGCACCCTTTCCAAAGCTTCCACATCCTCCTTATAATGCGGTGACCAGAACTGTACGCAATACTCCAAGTGCGGCCGCACCAGAGTTTTGTACAGCTGCAGCACAGCCTCATGGTTCTGGAACTCGATCCCGCTATTAATAAAAGCTAAAACGCTGTATGCCTTCTTAACAGCCCTGTCAACCTGGGTGGCAACTTTCAAGGATCTGTGTACATGGACACCAAGATCTCTCTGCTCATCTACACTACCAAGAATCTTACCGTTAGCCCAGTACTTTGCCTTCTGGTTACTCCTACCAACGTGCATCACCTCACGCTTGTCCGCATTAAGCTCCATTTGCCACCTCTCAGCCCAGCTCTGCAGCTTATCTATGTCTGTCTGTAACCTACAGCATCCTTCATCACTACCCACAACTCCACCGACCTTAGTGTCATCTGCAAATTTACTAAGCCATCCTTCTACACCCTCATCCAGGTCATTTATAAAAATGACAAACAGCAGTGGACCCAACACCGACCCTTGCGGTACACCACTAGTAACTGGTCTCCAGGATGAACATTTCCCATCAACTACCACCCTCTGTCTTCTTTCAGCAAGCCAATTTCTGATTTAAACTGCCATATCTCCCACAATTCCATTCCTCCACATTTTGTACAATAGCCTATTGTGGGGAACCTTATCGAACGCCTTTCTGAAATCCATATACACCACATCAACCGGTTTACTCTCATCCACCTGTTTGGTCCAAGCTTGCACAGCATAGAATAAAACCAAAAAATTTTGGTCACTTAATGACAATTTCATTGTTTTCTCAGGCTTGTTTGAATACTGATGAAAAGACGAAATTGTTGAAGGTTTCATCTTGTATTTCTCAGGACAAATGTTACCAAATTTCACATGATCACAGCAATTCAATCTACATGAGAAAATGTGATAATGGGAACTGCAGATGTTGTAGAATCCAAGACAACAAAGTGTGGAGCTGGATGAACACAGCAGGCCAAGCAGCATCTCAGGAGCACAAAAGCTGACGTTTCGGGCCTAGACCCTTCATCAGAGAATGAAGGGTCTAGGCCCGAAACGTCAGCTTTTGTGCTCCTGAGATGCTGCTTGGCCTGCTGTGTTCATCCAGCTCCACACTTTGTTATCTTACATGAGAAAATGTGTTGATTAGCTAATGGGTTGCTGTGGAGAAAGAAAATGGAAACTATAGGTGACTGAGTAGATCAATTAAGGCACAAGGATTGAACATATTGCTGTTTTTTCTCCCGGAGATCAGGCAACAGTAAATGAACCATGTTATGAAACAGTAATCACATCTCCTTAAGTTTTAAGATAGCTATGAATAAGGTTAAGTCAGGACTTTGTGCAGTAAATGAGGGGAGAGCAAATATGTCAGTATTAGGCAGGAGTTAGGGAGTGTTAATTGGGAGGAGTTGTTATCAGAGAAATCCACATTCGATATGTAGGAATTGTTTAAAAACCTGCTGATGAGCATTCCTCTAAGGAGGAAGGACAAGGATACAACAAAAGGGACTCTCGGATATGAGGGAGGTTGTGAATTTAGTCAAAAAAAGAAGCATATGTAAGGTTTAGGAATCTTAAATTGGACAGGACCCATGAAAGAACTCGAGCATGGAATTAGGAGAGCAAGAAGGGGCCATGAAATGATGTTGGCACATAAGGTTAAAGCGAATCCTAAGGTATTCAATATGTACATTAAACGCAAGAGGATTAGTTAGGAGAAGGTAGGACCCCTCAAGGATAAAGGAGGGAACTTACATTTGGAGCCAGAGGATGTGGGCAAGATCCTAAATGTGAACTTTGCATCGGTATTTACCCAGGAGAACGTTATGGAGGATAAGGAGATCTGTGGGGAACGTGCTAATATGCTAGGGCATTTTGAGATCAAGAAGGAAATGGGTCTCTTGAAGAGCATTAGGTTGGATAAGTCCCCAGTGCCCCAATGGTATTTACCCCAAGTTACTGAGAGATGCAAGATAGGACATTGCTGAGGCTTTGAGCAAGATCTTTGTAACCTTGCTAGCTGCTGGAGAGATCCCGGGAGACTCTGAGTAGCTAAGGTTGTTCCCCTGTTCAAGAAGAGAAATAGGTATAATCTAGGAAACTATAGGCTGTCTCATCGGTGGTTGGGAAGCTATTGAAGGAAATTCTTAGTGGTAGCATATAAGTGCATTTGGAAAAGCTGGCCTGATTAGAGGCAGTCAGCACAGCTTTGTACGGGGTAGGTCATGGCTCACTAACTTGATTGAATTTTTTGAGGAGGTGACGAAGGTGATCGATGAGAGAAGAGCTGTGGATGTTGTTCATGTGGATTCTAATAAGGCTTTTGACAAGGTCCCTTGTGGTAGGTACACCCAGAAGGTTAAGATGCATGGGATCCACGGTGACTTGGTGCGTGGATTCAGAGTTGGCTTTTTTAATGAAGACAGAGGATAGTGGTGGAAGATTGTTTTTTAAGATGGAGGTCAAGTGGTGTTATGTAGGGATCTGTGCTAGGGCCTCTGCTGTTTGTAATATATGTATGTGTGTGTATATATAAAATGACTCGGATAAAAATGTAGGTGGGTGGGCTAGTAAGTTTGCAGACCATACAAAGATCGGTGGAGTTGTAGAGAGCGTAGATGGTTGTAAAAGGATACAGCGGGATCTGGATCAGTGACAGATATAGGCAGAGAAATGGAGGATGGAGTGTGAGAATTCCAAATCACAATGCATCAGATCTCCCAACCATTGATCAAATGTTAAGGGAAAGTATACAGTTAATGGCAGAACCCTGAACAACATTGATGTACAGAGCGATCTTGAGGTTCAATTTCTTAGTTCCTTGAAAGTTGCCACATAAGTAGATCCAGTGGTAAAGAAGCCATATGGCATGCTTGCCTTTATTGGTTGGGGATTTGAGTCAGGATGTCATGTTGTAGCTTTATACAACTTTGGTTAGACCTCATTACAATACTGCACTCGATTCTGGCTGCCGTACAGGAAGGATGTGGATGCTTTGGAGAGGCTGCAGAAGAGATTCACTGGATGCTGCCTGGATAAGAGGGCATGAACTCAGGTTGTTTTCTCTGGAGTGGTGGACGCTAAAGGGAGACTTGATAGAAGTGTATAAAATTGAGGTACAAATACAGGCTTGACAGTCACAACCTTTATTCTAGAATTGAAATGCCTCATACTAGGTGGCATATTTTTAAGGTGAGCGGGAAGGTTTGTGCACAGTCGTAGGAGTCTGGAATGCACTGCCAGGGGTGGTGATGGAGGCAGATACGACTGGGGCATTTAAGGGACTTTTAGATAAGCACATGAATACTTCAAGGAATGGACGGATATGGACCAACAGTAGTCAGAAGGGGTTAGATTAATTTGGCGTCATGCTTGGCACAACATTGTGGTCTGAAGGGCCTGTTCTTGTGCTGTGCTGTTCTATGTTCAGTGTTATTTGCTGAGCCTCAGCTGCCTAGGCATCTCTTCTCTTTTAAGATATCCCTTAAACTTAGCTGTTTAACCAAGTCTTTGTTAGACTTCCCTAACATCTGTTTTAAACTTGGTGTTGCTTTAAGTTCTCCTGTTAAGTGTTCTTGGGATATTTTATCACATCAAAGGTGTTGCATATTATTGTTGTGACCACCATTAAAATAAATGCGAAATCATTTGATTTTGATTAGATTAGATTCCCTACGGTGTGGAAACAGGCCCTTTGGCCCAACAAGACCACACCCCCCCTTGTAGCATCCCGCCCAGGCCCATCCCCCTATAACCCACAAGCCCCGAACACTATGGGCAATTTAGCATGGCCGATCCACCTAGCCTACACATCTTTGGACTGTGGGAGGAAACCAGAGCACTCAGAGGAAACCCATGCAGACATGGGGAGAATGTGCAAACTCTGCCCTGTTACCCGAGGCTGGAATTGAACCTGATCCCTGGCACTCTGAGGCTGAAGTGCTAACCACTGACCTACTGCGCTGTCCCATTTAACTGGAAATTCTAAGTCTGAAGCAAACAGTTTTAAAAACTTTTTTTTGACCCTTTCTGGACTGAGGGATAATTCCAATGGAAAATAATCAAATTGTGACTATAGTGAAAAGACAAAGCTACATTAACAATTTTATTAGCTACCAAGGGGATGTTTTAAAAATAAGGGAATTCTGATTTGATGTTTGATTTGATTTTATTGTCATGTGTCCCGAAAGACAGGAGAAGTTTTGTTTACAAGCAGTAGGGGCAGATCACAGCAAGTAAAAGATGTACAGATCAAAAAAAGTTAAAGGCATACAGGTTACATTGCAGTTTACATTATTTGAGGTTACAGTCTATTCAACAATCTGATTTTGGCCAGAAAGAAGCTGCTCCTGAACCTGCTTGTGCATGTGATCAGGTATCATCTGCCTGATGGAAGAGGTTGGAGGAGGTTATAAAGTTGATGGAAAACACTTTTTGACCATGTTACTAATTCAGCTGTGTTCAGAAATCTTTTTTACTGTTGCATTCTACTGCGGGAAATGAAATGCTTTCTTTGTTTAAAAGCAAAATATTTTCCTCGATGGAGTATTCTTCAGAGCTGTAGAATTTTTCATCAGGGACAAGTATGAGAAAAAGAAATATCTGGATAAAAATGCATACAGTGGAATCACAGTAAGTAGTGCTGCATGCCATAGCCTGGGACTGTCTTTAACCTTTATTCATTAGCTTTTAAAAAGTTTTGTGTTTCACTGGAGGTACTATAGAAATTTCCGTCAGTTTTGCTGAAATTCATGCTTATATGATAGAAATTACTAATACAATACTTTCTAACAGTGCCCTTGCTGAGATCACAGGGCATTCAATCATTTTATAGCTGTCTGATTTCACCCTTTAGTTCATAGATTCAGCTAGAGTGCACTGGACTTGCTGTTTTGAGCCCAATATGATACATCAGAACAGAAGACAAAAACAAAATTGTGTTTTTATGTTGTTGACTAGGGGGAATGAGGTGGAACAGGTGGAGAAGGTACAAAGAACAAAAGACAAATCGAGTGCTAATAGAGGAGGGATATGGATGCAAATAGCAGAAATTTGGTCGATTCTGCTGACAGAGAGCACATGCCACCAAGACAGTGGAGGATGGTTGGGGCCATGGTGGGGGTGCTGTGAGTTGAGGGGCATTAATCAAAATGGCTGAGTGTTTATGCTGTGCTGTTGTCGAATGCAGTGTTCAATTCTGAAGGCTGTAAAGTGCCTATGTAGGAAATGAACAAGTGAAAGGGAAGAATAAGATTAGGAAAAAATAAGTTCTGTGATAGATCATAGAATTCCTACACTATGGAAACAGACCCTTCAGCCCAACAAGTCCACATTGAGCCTCAACGCATCCCACCCAGACGCATCTCCCTATAACCCACTGGGCTGGAACCTTTATAGTGGGAAGCCAAAGGGATCCTTCCAAGAAATATGTCTAGAGGAGGTGCGAATTGTAATCATGAATTACTGTCTTCTGAAAATAAAAGGGCTTTAAAAAAAACTAACAGAAGCCAAAATAAACAAAGAAAAATGAAACAAATTGGGGACAGAGGGTGTAATTAAATTTATTGTATTGGGGCTGAGTACTGAAAAATGCAACATACACTCTTGGAAAGGATAAGCTGCTGGTCCTTGAGTTTGGTAGACAAACAGGAGGCTGGAAGAACAAAGCAGGCTAGGTAACATTTGGAAAAAAGGAGCAGTCAACATTTCGGGTATTACCCCTCTTCAGGACTGGATTGGGGTGCAAAAGGTGGAGGCAGAATGGTGGTGACAGTTGGATACTGGTAGTAGGTATGACCTGGTTGGTCGGTGGGAGGGATGAATCAGTTGTTGGCTGAAAGGGAGAGCAGCAGGTGGAATGGAAGAGAAGAGGTGGGGCTGGAAGGGAAGCTGGCAGGAAAGTTATTTGAAATTGGAGAACTCACTGTTGAGTTCTTTGGGTTATAGGGTGCCCAGGCGGAAGATAAGGTGGTGTTCTTCAGATTTGCGTTCTGAGTCGCTGTGACACTGGAGGAGGCTGAGAACAGACATGTCGGAGGTGGAGTGAGGCGGGGAGTTGAAATGGGTGGTGACTGGGAGGTTAGATTGGCGTTTGGGCCAGGCAAAGATGCTCAGCAAAACTGTCATGTAGACTACATTTTTTCTCACTGACATAGAGAAGACTACATTAAGAGCACCGGATGCTATAGTCTGGGTTGGAGGAGACGCGGGTGAAACTCTGCCTCACTTGGAAGGACTGTTTAGGGTCCTGAATGGAGGTGAGGGAGGTGGTGTGTAGGCAGGCATTGCATCTTTTATGTAAGAAGGGAAGGTACCGGTCGGGTTGGAGTGGTTGGTGGGGAGTGTGGTGTGAACTGAGGACTGGTATAGGGTATGTCCTTGTGGAAGGCAGAGAGGGGTGGGGAGTGGAAGATGTTCCAGATGGTGGGGTCTATTTGGAGTTGGTACAAGTGTTTGAGGAGCATACAGTGGATGTGGAGGCTGGCAAAATGGAAAGTGAGGACAAGGGGCCCCTGTCTTTATTATGTTTGGTGGGGACGTGGATGGTGATTCAGAGCTGTATAGTCCCTCCAGCTTATAGTCCCCCAGCCTCGCACTGCCCGCTTCTACCTGCTCCCCAAGATCCACAAACCCAACTACCCAGCCAACCCATTGTCTCTGCATGCTCCTGCCCCATCAAATCTATCTCTTCCTACCTCAACTTCATTCTCTACCCCTTGGTCCAGGCACTCCCCACATATATCTGGGACACAAACCATGCCCTCCATGCCTTTGGAAACTTCCAACTCCCTGGCTCCCGGTGCTTCATCTTTACTATTAGGTAATCAATCCCTGTACATGTCTATACCTCACAATGACAGTCTCTGAGCTTTCACTTTTTTCCTCTCCATCACACCCATCCAGTCTGCTAACCCCACCACCCCCACAATAACCTTCTCTGCCTCCCCTAACTAGTCCTCGCCCTCCATAATTCTCTGCCTTTTGCAAGAACCATTCCCTACACCACTCTTTAGTTTGTGCTACCAACCACTCCCCACCAACCACTCCAACCTGACTGGTACCTTCCCCTGTAACTGTAAAAGATGCAACACCTGCCCACACACCAGTCCCTCACCTCCATTCAGGGCCCTTCCAAGTGAGACAGAGCTTCAACTGCATCTCCTCCAAGCTAGTCTATTGCCTCCAGTGCTCCCAATGTCTTTAGTTAGACTAGGTGCCTGTTTCACTGAGCATCTTTGTCAGGTCCGTATTGTCCAATGTCCACTTCAACTCCCCGCCCCAGTTTCCCTCCAACATGTCCGTCCGTGGCCTCTCCCGTCCTCGGCCTCTTCCAGTGTTGCGGCAGTTTGGAACAGCACCTTCTGCCTGGGCTTACTACACTCTGAGGACTCAACCAGATTCATCACTCCCATTGACCAACCCAGGTCGTACCTACTACCAGTGTCAACCTAACACCACTATTCCGCCTCTACACCTCTGCCTCCCTACCAACCCCAAATTTGTCTGCAGCTCCCCTTGCCCCCACATCCAGCGCTGAAGAAGAGTAGTACCCACAACATTGACTGTTCCTCTCCTTGCAATTCTGCCTGGATTGCTGTGTTCTTCCAGCCTCCTGTTGTTTACCTTGGATTCCAGCATCTGCAGTTTCTTTGTCTCTGTTCCTTGAGCTTCATTGGCCTATCATAGTACGCCAAGATCAGGATTCAGAATTAGTTGGAGTATTTAAATGAGGTGTGACTGGAAGCTCAGAGTCACATGTACAAACATGATGAAAGTATTTCACAAAATGGTCAGTCAGCCAGTCAGTTTGGTCTCCCTAGTTCAATGCACATGCTTGGTAAGCAGCTAAAAATATATATTTAACTGAATAGTACAAATGAATTACTGTTTCATCTGAAAAGTATATTTGGAGCTTTGAATGGTGCTGACGTGGGAGGTCAAAGAGCAGGTGTTGTGTCTCCTGAGCTTGTGTGGAATGATGCTTCGGTCAGAGAGTGGCTGTTGGAGACGATTCAAGGCATTGCAATGGGTATGATCTCTTTCTGGAGAGCTAAAAATGAAGAAGGAAGATGTATTTTGTGGCAGAAAAGGCAGAAGGTGATGAGTTGAATATGGATATTGGAAGGTGAAGACAAGGGATATAGAAATCAAATACTGTTCACGCTCTTCCGGCAAGAATGCAAAGAGATACACTTTGTAAATGTAAATAGATCTGAAAATCCAAAATGTAACAGTTGACAGAATTGTTAAAGAAATTGCTTGTAAGGTGCGACATTGTGACTTTGCATCTCAATTTCACTTCACTTGCTACAACAATGCTTTTATTTCTGAATATCTCAATGTTTGACTTTTTCTCATCTGAATACTTTTATTACAGTCATGTCATTGCAGAAAATAATAGGATTGGGCTCCAGAGTTGGCATTAGGAAAGTGGGAATTTGTGTGGGAGAATGGTTTTGCATGCAGCTCCTGCACTTCAAATCATTTTGCTTAAGTAGATCAAAATGGAGCAGCCTCTTACTAACATAGTTTTCTGGAGTGATTGGGAAGAATTTTATTTCCTATTGTTATGATAAAAGTGACAATGAGTGGAAAAATAAGACTGAAAGGCTTTCAAGACAGCAGAAGAACAGCAGTAGGGGTAGACAAACACGATGGCAATTGCAAATTAAACTTTGAGTCATTGCGCTGTGATAATAATCCGAGTCTTGACTGTTTAGTTATTGTTTGTTTCTTCAGCAGTAGCAAAGTTTGCAGATCTCAGTTCTCAGTGAATGGTTGTTATTTCAAATTAGTCTGTAAATGGGCACTTTTGAGGTTGAACAAGAGATGGGCAAATAGTGTTTTATCCAGAAATAGCTGTTGACAAAAAATCATGTATTGAGTCTGGCCATTGTTTTTCCAAGCTGAATACTTTGCAGACAACTTTACATCTTGATATGTAACTTGTTGAAAGGTATGAATCAAGTGGGAGGTCAGATCTGAGTTTTGTTGCCCTGTATTACTTCGACTGATCATTGTGGGTGGTTTAATTAGGTTGGCTTAAGTTGATCATGAGATCATAACAACCACTTTGAATCATTTGTTATTTTGGAATAGTTTTTTTAGCCTGTAATGAATGTTGATAATCCATTTTCACAGTTACATAGAGCATAGAACATAGAACAATACAGTGCAGAACAGGCCCTTCGGCCCTTGATGTTGCGCTGACCTGTGAACTAATCTAAGCCCCTCCCCCTACACTATCCCATCAGCATCCATATGCTTATCCAAGGACTGTTTAAATGCCCCTAAAGTGGCTGAGGTAACTACATTGGCAGGCAGGGCCTTCCACGCCCTTACCACTCTGAGTAAAGAATCTGCCTCTGACATCTGTCTTAAATCTATCACCCCTCAATTTGTAGCTATGCCCCCTTGTACAAACTGACATCATTATCCTAGGAAAAAGGCTTTCACTATCCACCCTATCTAATCTTCTGATCATCTTGTATGTCTCTATTAAATCCCCTCTTAGCCTTCTTCTCTCCAATGAGAACAGACCTGAGTTCCTCAGCCTTTCTTCATAAGGCCTTCGCTCCAGACCAGGCATCATCCTGGTAAATCTCCTCTGCACCTTTACCAATGCTTCCACATCCTTCCTGTAATGCGGCAACCAGAACTACACGCAATATTCCAAATGAGGCCACACAAGCATTTTGTACAGTTGCAACATGACATCATGGCTCCGGAACTCAATCCCTCTACCAATAAAACCTAACACACCGTAAGCCTTCTTAACAGCACTATCAACCTGGGTGGCAACTTTTACAGATCTGTGTACATGGACACCAAGATCCCTCTGCACATTCACACTACCAAGAATCTTTCCATTTACCCTGTATTCTGTCTTCCTATTATTCTTCCCAAAGTGAATCACCTCACATTTATCTGCATTGAACTCCATTTGCCACCTTTCAGCCCAATTCTGCAGTTTATCCAAGTCTCCCTGCAACCTGCAACATTCTCTCACGCCGTCCACCACTCCGACTTTAGTGTCATCTGCAAACATACTAACCCATCCACCTATGCCTGCGTCCGAGTCATTTATGAAAATGACAAACAGCAGTGGTCCCAAAACAGATGCTTGAGGCACATCACTAGTAACCGGACTCCAGGCTGAATATTTTCCATCAACCACCACTCGTTGCCTTCTTACAAAAAGCCAGTTTCTAATCCAAACTGCTAAAACTCCCTCAATCCCGTGCCTCCGCATTTTCTCCAATAGCCTACCATGTGGAACCTTAACAAAGGCTTTACTGAAGTCCATGTACACCACGTCAACTGCCCTACCCTCATCCAAGTGACTAAAGAAATTAGTAGGAAAACAACACACTACTCTGAAGACCACATACCAGAGTGTGGAAGTCAAAAAAAATTATACACCATTGAGAGATGTGAAAGACATGTAGATTAATTTTAACTCATGAATAAGCTATGTTCTTTAGGATATATCTTGAGTTATTGGTTTTTCTGATCATCAGGGATATCAGGATTGACTACTTCAGTTTTATGAAATGCATGTAAGCAAGTGTAAACAAATAATTGGGAAATGATCACTATAAAATGAATCAGTGCAAGAAGTGACAAATTTGAATCAAAGTTAACAATGCAGATTGGAAAACGGTTAAGTCAATTTAATAAAAGGCAATCTGGCTTAAGTTAATTGACCACGTACTGCAAACAAATTTATAAATCATCAGTGTTATGGAATTCAGTTATAAAAGAGAGGATAACCATGAGTCTGAGTGAAGGACATAAAAGATATGGTCTGTGGACAAATTATTACTATTAAACAAACTTGAAAATAGAAAATTTTAAAAATTACAACTAATGCAATAAAACATTATGAATCTGTCATGTGATCAGAGGTTTTATAGAATGACAAAAAAGGAAAGTAGATAAAGTGGGGAGGAAGTGAGAGATCAGGGACAAGAGGTATCCTAATGCCAGAATCTTTGAACGTTGAGCGTTGCTTTTTATAAATGACGTAAATTCAATGATAAGTATGTCAGAAATGGCAGTCTTGGTGAACTTCTGAAAAAAATAGGATTGAGTCAATAACACAGCATGGAGCTGGAGGAACACAGGTCAGGTAGCATCAGAGGAGCAGGAAAATTGACATTTGCTCGAGACCCATCATTAGGACTGGGCATCTGCAGTTGTTGCTATCTCCAAGTAATAGGATTGACTTGGATATAATACTAGGACTGACTGCGTGTACACTAAAGTATTGAAAGTTGTCAGAGCATAGCTGAGACATTGACCATAATTTGAAATCCTGAAATTTACTAAAAGCTTCTGAATTAGAAAATATCTGCTGGAACACTTAAGGAAGCAGGTTGGGGTAATTAGTTCAGTCTCAGGCCTTAGAATCCATAATTTAGGAGAAATCACTGAAAATGGAGTAATGGATCTACTCCAGAATGCCTGGGAAAATACATTTGTAGGTGACCAGTCAGACTGAAATTCATTGAAAATAAATGGTGAGGAACCGCTCTTCCAATCGCTGACAGGTTCACTAACATCAAGTTGAGGAGGGAACCAAACAACAACAAATGTAGAATAGAAATCACCAATGACAAAAGGAGCAGCCAGTGATGGGAATAAGTAAGTCCCTACAGTGAGGGAGTAGAGGGCCATTGTACAGCCAAGAAGTGTTTTTACCAAGGTTGGGACATGGGGAATGGCAGTAGTCGTCATACTATACCCGGGGACTAACAAGAAGCTGTTTTCTTTTTTGCTGAGGCAGCCATTTGCCAGAGAGTAATTGTGGTGGGGACATTGGTAGAAGGCAGGCTGTGAGGATGAAGCTTGTAAGGATGTTGAGAGGGAGAGACAAGGAGTGTGGAGGGCTGGGGGGAATTGCAAGGGTAGAAGGTGGGGGGAATGAAGCCACTTGAGGATGAGGAAAAATGGTACTTAGGTTGAAAGCAGGGTTTACAAAGAAGAGTTTTATATACCTCAATAAATTAACGACAAATCTAACAGAAAACTTGAAGTCACGAAGATAATAAATTAGATTTTTATGAATGTGGAATCTGTAGTTTAAGCATTATTAAAAGAAGGTAAACAGTTTAAACTTTTTGCTTTGCGCTCATCAGAGGTAGGATGGAAGAATCAGATTTGGGGCAAGAAAAGGAACAGCATTTTATATCGCATGTAAAGAGGTTGGATGATCAATATAACTCTTGTTTCAACTGATTCAACCAAAACAGTTTCCAGTTCAAAGAATCATTTGAAGCTTCTATTTGCAACTGTATCCAGTTGTCTGCATTTGTTGCAGCAGAAGGCCAGGGCTTCCAATAAGATCCAAATAATCTAGTGGAACCACAGCTGTTCCCCATTGGGATGGCACAGTGACCAAGTGTTTAGCATTGCTGCCTCACAGCACCAGGGACCCAGATTTGATTCTATCTAAATTGGCTTTTTTTTTTCCTGATGAAGGGTCTATGCCCGAAACGTCAGCTTTTGTGCTCCTAAGATGCTGCTTGGCCTGCTGTGTTCATCCAGCTCCACGCTTTGTTATCTTTGATTCCATCCTTCGGTGATTTTCTGTGTGGAGTTTGCATTCTCTCCATTTCTGCATGGATGGACCTAGGTGCGATACTCTTTGAAGGGTGAGTGACACTAATTGGGCCGAATAGCTTGCTTCCACGCTGTAGTGATTCAATGTCATTCCAGTTATACAGTTCAGCTGGTTAGCCAGGCGTTTGACTCCAACAAGATTCAGTTGGTGCTAATTAAAACCAGTAGGCAAGTGAGGAGATAACAAAGTGTGGAGCTGAATGAACACACAGCAGGCTAAGCAGCATCTTAGGAGTACAAAAGCTGATGTTTCGGGCCTAGACCCTTCATCAGAAAAGCCAAGTGAGGATGCCAGTTGGTTTCAGTTATAACCTCCCATTATTCCAGCTGTTGAGCTAAATTCAGTTGTGGCGTGTTTATTCCGGTAATAAATAAATCAGATAGTTTTAGTTAATTTCAACTAATGTTTTTCTTACGTATTTGTACAGATTGTAGGCTAGATAACAGGTAAGATAGTGCACAGGAAACAAAGAACTGCAGATGCTAGAAATCAGAAACAAAAACTGAAATTGCTGAAAAACTTTGCACATCTAACCACACCTGTGGTTAGAAAGGAGAGCTAATGTTTTGGGTCCAGTTACCTTTCTTCTGAACTGATTTTAGTAAGGAAAAAATTGGTTAGTATACTGAAGATTGAGAGGGAGTGAAGTAAACAATAGGTGGAGATGGAGCCCAGAGAGAGAAAATTAGTTGGTCAGTCAAAGGAATGGATGAAGGTCAGCCTGGCAGAATCAGCTGGTAATGGGGACAATAAGTGTCTGACAATGGGTTGTTTGTGATTGAAGCCCGTGTGATGACAATATTTTGAGGATCATAAGGCTGTGGAGTTCTACTAAGAAAGCAGCGGCAGAGTCATTGAATTTACTCATGGCCACGTTGAGTAGATTTTGATGGGCTAGAGAGTTGAGGATTATTGAAGATACTCAAAAGTGGAATGAAGATTAGCTGCAGCTGTATTGAATGATGGAGTAGGTTCAAAGAGCCGACTGGCCTACTCTGCGCTGCTACGTTGTAGGATATATAAATGCCTCTGTATTGTTTTTGATTAGATTCCCTACAGTGTGGAAACAGGCCCTTCAGCCCAACAAGTCCACACCACCCCTTGAATCACCCCACCCAGACCCAGACCCATCCCCATATAACCCACACACCCCTGAACACTATGGGCAATTTAGCATGGCTGATCCACCTAGCCTTTGGACTGTGGGAGGAAACCGGAGAACCCGAAGGAAACCCACGCAAACATGGGGAGAATGCGCAAACTCTGCACAGACAGTCGCCTGAGGCTGGAATTGAACCTGGGTCCCTGGCGCTGTGAGGCTGCAGTGCTAACCACTGAGCCACCATACTGTATTGTTGATAGGTAGTCTTCTACTGCTGATTAGAGCTACCAGAAATACCTAACTATTTTGTAATGGCCTAAGAGAAATTTTCATTTCAAGTCTGTTCAAGTTTAAGTCTTCTTGTAGATCTAATACATAAATTGGCAATTTGACATGAAATATTTGAAACAGTTGTAGTACCAGTTGATGGTATTACTAGACAAGTTAAGTCCCAGACTGAAATAGAAACCTGGTTTGATGAATTATATTTCTTTGTTTTAATTAGATGATTCGTTTTACTGAAGCGCAAAGTATGTTCAGTTTTAGAAATAAAATTGAACTTTATTCAGCAAAAGAGATGAAGATGAGACAGAGTAAATCAAACAATTTATGTATCACAAATTTAAAGATTTTAAACATATGGTAAAATACAATTTTATTCATCTTGCCACCATTTACAGTATTTACTTAGAGAATACCCTTCTCTAACCAATCTGTAGATTTACTTGAGATAATGGGAACTGCAGAGGCTGGAGAATTCCAAGATAATAAAATGTGAGCTGGATGAACACAGCAGGCCAAGCAGCATCTCAGGAGCACAAAAGCTGACGTTTCAGGCCTAGACCCTTCATCAGAGAGGGGGATGGGGAGAGGGAACTGGAATAAATAGGGAGAGAGGGGGAGGCGGACCGAAGATGGAGAGTAAAGAAGATAGGTGGAGAGAGTGTAGGTGGGGAGGTAGGGAGGGGATAGGTCAGTCCAGGGAAGACGGACAGGTCAAGGAGGTGGGATAAGGTTAGTAGGTAGCTGGGGGTGTGGCTTGGGGTGGGAGGAAGGGATGGGTGAGAGGAAGAACAGGTTAGGGAGGCAGAGACAGGTTGGACTGGTTTTGGGATGCAGTGGGTGGGGGGGAAGAGCTGGGCTGGTTGTGTGGTGCAGTGGGGGGAGGGGATGCACTGGGCTGGTTTAGGGATGCAGTAGGGGAAGGGGAGATTTTGAAACTGGTGAAGTCCACATTGATACCATATGGCTGCAGGGTTCCCAGGCGGAATGAGTTGCTGTTCCTGCAACCTTCGGGTGGCATCATTGTGGCACTGCAGTAGGCCCATGATGGACATGTCATCTAGAGAATGGGAGGGGGAGTGGAAATGGTTTGCGACTGGGAGGTGCAGTTGTTTGTTGCGAACTGAGCGGAGGTGTTCTGCAAAGCGGTCCCCAAGCCTCCGCTTGGTTTCCCCAATGTAGAGGAAGCCGCACCGGGCACAGTGGATGCAGTATACCACATTGGCAGATGTGCAGGTGAACCTCTGCTTAATGTGGAATGTCATCTTGGGGCCTGGGATAGGGGTGAGGGAGGAGGTGTGGGGACAAGTGTAGCATTTCCTGCGGTTTCAGGGGAAGGTACCGGGTGTGGTGGGGTTGGAGGGCAGTGTGGAGCGAACAAGGGAGTCACGGAGAGAGTGGTCTCTCCGGAAAGCAGACAGGGGTGGGGATGGAAAAATGTCTTGGGTGGTGGGGTCGGATTGTAAATGGCGGAAGTTTCGGAGGATGATGCGTTGTATCCGGAGGTTGGTAGGGTGGCGTGTGAGAACGAGGGGGATCCTCTTAGGGCGGTTGTGGTGGGGGCGGGGTGTGAGGGATGTGTTGCGGGAAATACGGGAGACGCGGTCAAGGGTGTTCTCGATCACTGTGGGGGGGAAAGTTGCTGTCCTTAAAGAACTTGGACATCTGGGATGTGCGGGAGTGGAATGTCTTATCGTGGGAGCAGATGCGGCAGAGGCGGAGGAATTGGGAATAGGATTCCCAATTTATTCCCAATAATTAATTGTGGCAGCCACACAATGTACTGAATATGAATTATGTTGAATTTCAAATTTCCAAGTTAAAGGCCTCAAAGACATTCATGTTTATTAGCTCATTTCTGTTATTGACATTTGCAAATAGAATAGTGTCTTGGCTGCTGGAATTATTCCCAATTCCTCCGCCTCCGCCGCATCTGCTCCCACGATAAGACATTCCACTCCCGCACATCCCAGATGTCCAAGTTCTTTAAGGACCGCAACTTCCCCCCCACAGTGATCGAGAACGCCCTTGACCGCGTCTCCCGTATTTCCCGCAACACATCCATCACACCCCGCCCCCGCCACAACCGCCCTAAGAGGATCCCCCTCGTTCTCTCACACCACCCTACCAACCTCCGGATACAACGCATCATCCTCCGAAACTTCCGCCATTTACAATCCGACCCCACCACCCAAGACATTTTTCCATCCCCACCCCTGTCTGCTTTCCGGAGAGACCACTCTCTCCGTGACTCCCTTGTTCGCTCCACACTGCCCTCCAACCCCACCACACCCGGCACCTTCCCCTGCAACAGCAGGAAATGCTACACTTGTCCCCACACCTCCTCCCTCACCCCCATCCCAGGCCCCAACATGACATTCCACATTAAGCAGAGGTTCACCTGCACATCTGCCAATGTGGTATACTGCATCCACTGTACCCGGTGCGGCTTCCTCTACATTGGGGAAACCAAGCGGAGGCTTGGGGACCGCTTTGCAGAACACCTCCGCTCAGTTCGCAACAAACAACTGCACCTCCCAGTCGCAAACCATTTCCACTCCCCCTCCCATTCTCTAGATGACATGTCCATCATGGGCCTCCTGCAGTGCCACAATGATGCCACCCGAAGGTTGCAGGAACAGCAACTCCTATTCTGCCTGGGTACCCTGCAGCCATATGGTATCAATGTGGACTTCACCAGTTTCAAAATCTCCCCTTCCCCTACTGCATCCCTAAACCAGCCCAGTTTGTCCCCTCCCCCCACTGCACCACACAACCAGCCCAGCTCTTCCCCCCCCCCCCCCTCCCCCAACCCACTGCATCCCAAAACCAGTCCAACCTGTCTCTGCCTCCCTAACCTGTTCTTCCTCTCACCCATCCCTTCCTCCCACCCGAAGCCGCACCCCCATCTACCTACTAACCTCATCCCACCTCCTTGACCTGTCCGTCTTCCCTGGACTGACCTATCCCCTCCCCTACCTCCCCACCTATACTCTCTCCACCTATCTTCTTTACTCTCCATCTTCGGTCCGCCTCCCCCCCTCTCCCTATTTATTCCAGTTCCCTCTCCCCATCCCCCTCTCTGATGAAGGGTCTAGGCCCGAAACGTCAGCTTTTGTGCTCCTGAGATGCTGCTTGGCCTGCTGTGTTCATCCAGCCTCCCATTTTATTATCTGTAGATTTACTTAACTGATGCTTCAGCTTCTACTCTTGAGAACTTGATAGCATCTTCCTTGAGTCTTCATATAACTGAACATAAACTTTTCAGCTTCAAATAACTTCATCAGGATTTCAGCCAACAGGAAATGTTAGCATGATGGAAATGATAAAGTTAGCTGCATCAAATCTCTTCACGTCAAGCAGTTGATTTTCTAGTTACTGTTGTAATATGGGAAAAATCCTACACCACAGTTATGACTATAGTTCAAAGCTATTTCATTGACTGTAATGTATGTTTAGATGGTGGTAGTCATAAACAGTGTATTATAAATGCAAGGTATAGGTGATACATCCCCTCATATTTGCACTGTTGTTTAATTAGATTATGGCTGAATTGTTTGTAACGTTGAATCCACATTTTTGCTTACTCCTAATAACATTTCACCTCATGCTCATCAAGAATTTAGTCTTTTTTTCAGTAGTATTTAGACATTCTGGTTTGTGGCAGCCACACAATGTACTGAATATGAATTATGTTGAATTTGAAATTTCCAAGTTAAAGGCCTCAAAGGCATTCATGTTTATTAGCTCATTTCTGTTATTGACATCTGCAAATAGAATAGTGTCTAGGCTGCTGTAAAATAACTCCAAAGAAAACTCATTGACAGTGTTCACTTTAAAATTGAGGCTTTTGCTTAATTTATCAGCTGAAGAATAGGTGATGTGCAACAGATTGTGCACTAATAACTATTTATTTTGAACAGTAAACATAATGTGAGAGAAGGTTCATAGAATCCCTGAAGTGTGGAAGCAGGTCATTTGGCCCAACAAATCCGCACCACCCCTCCGAAGACCATCCCACCTGGTCCCATCACCCTACCCTGTCCATGTTACTCTGTATTTCCCATGGGCACTACAAGCAAATTGGCATGGCCTGTCTTGGACTGTGGGAGGAAACCAGAGTGCACGGCAGAAACCCAAGCAGATGCAGGGAGAATGTGCAAATTCCACGTAGATAGTCGCCCACCAGTGAACTTGAGCCTTGATCCCTGGCACTTTGAAGCAGCAGTGCTAACCACTGAGCCACTGTGCCATCCAGTTTTGAATAAATGAGTTTAAAAACCTTCAAGGAAGGGAATGAAGTAACTTTATATTGAATGAATGTTGCCACTGTTATAGTGATAGTTAAAATTGTACCTCATATCATTCCATATAAAAGAGCTTAATCTGAAATTATTCTGTATGTTGTTTGTGTATAGAATATAATTTTGTTGTAGTGGCACCTTCTGAGGTGTAATCACACAGATCTGGACTGTGGACAGGATTAGAATATTTTCATTTTAAGAGTTGAGATTGCACTGTTCCAAAAACTATTCCTGAATTGAAGTTATGCAATTTGTCAAATGATACACTTGGAAAAAAATCCTTATCATTGTTTTTCATTGGCTACAGAAAAAGCTTGTGACATTTTAACTTCTGGGTTTTTTATGTTGTATAATTCATGCTAATGCTTGTTTTCTGTTTCCTGTTTTGCTTCACGTGTCTGTTGTTCCTTTGATCTGTTCTGTACAGATAACCACCTGTGATGTTGCTGCACCCTTGCCATCATCTCCCTCTTTATCAAATACTGCTGAGAAGAGCAAACTAGAGGTATTGTGTTCGAAAACAGTCAAGTGTTGATAAACACTGAATATGGTGAATTTCCCTCTGCTGTGCATGATCTAACGATCAAATTTCGTAAAAAAAAACTTTCATGATGTGTGCTGGTAGGAAAGCAGATATCCTTTTGATAGGAGACAGAAGCTTTCTGGTGAGAAGCTGTTCTGTGTAAACCACGCCACACTGACATTGTTCAGCTTAGACTGTTGATATTCAGTGCTCATTATTTTTCCAAATGATTATTCACCTGTGATAATTGTGTTGATCTGTCATTTGACATGGTCAGCAGGGCCTTGGAAACTCTCAAAATTGTGTTTTTCATTGCTGCACTGTCGACAAAACAAGGGAGAGGCAGCTTGTTTTGCCAGTCTAATCCTCTTCAGTTTGATCTCCTGTGAGTTCCTGTTGATGAAATCTACTGCTGTTAAAACCCAGGTCAGAAAAATGTCTTCTGGTTATTTTTCTGTCAACCCCATCTCCATCTCCAACCGCAAACCAAAATCCTGGAATATTTTATTTCAATTGTAAAACTTACTCTTTTGACCAGTTCCATTTCACTGGCTGTCTTAAGAGCTAGAGGCATTTTTGTAATCTTTACAGTCCATACAATGTGCTTTATTATCTGTGGGAAGCCCAATTTTAAATAATTCAAAATTCTTGAAAAACACACCTGAGAACAATTTACTGTCTACACTGATGTGCAACAGTCAGTTTCTTCGTCATTTTGTTTTCATCATTTAAGATTTTTTTGAAATGTTGCCTGTTTGTGTCTTTAAATTTTAAGACCCTGTTGAATAGACTTACAAGGTAGTTAATTTAATCTGTGGGTGAGGCTGGTTTTGTGGATTGTGCTGTTGTCCAGTGTAATGTTTTTTAAGCAAAGCTTTTGAACTTCATGCTAAATGTAACTTATGTATGAAATTCTGTGATCATTTGATTTTATTGTTGTCACATGGACCAAGATCAAACAAAGTATTTTTTGCGTGCTAGACAGCAGATTGTGCCATACTAAGTGCATCAGGGCAGCAGGGCAGAGTACAGAATATTGTGTTACAGCTGCAGATAAGGTACAGAAAGAGAGATCAGACTTAACATCTGAGAGGTCCATTCAAAAGCCTGATAACAGCGGGAAAGAAGCTATTATTGAATCTGTTTGTACGTGCAAACTAGAGGTATTGTGTTCAAAAACAGTCAAGTGTTGATGAACACTGAATATGGTGAATTTCCCTTTCCCTTTATATCTTCTCCTGGATGGAAGAGGGTAGAAGAGAGTATAACTTGGGTTGAAGGGGTCTTTGATTATGCTTGTTGCTTTCCCAAGCAGTGGGAAGTATAGATGGTCAGTGTATGGAAGGCTGGTTTGTGCAATGGACTGGGCTGTGTTCATGATTCTCTATAGTTGCTTGTGGTTTTGGGAAGAGCAGTTGCCATGGTATGCTGCGATGCATCCAGATAGGATGCTTTCTGTAGTGTATTTATCAAAATTGTCCTTGTGGACATGCTGAATTTTCTTTACCTCTACTTCCTCAGAAGGTTAATGTTGTACTTTCTTGACTGTTGCGTCAATGTGGGTGGACTAGGACAAATTGTTGGTAATCACCACTACCAAGAACTTAATGCTCTCAACCATCTCTACCTCAGCACCATTGATGTAGGCAGGGGCGTGCCCTGCACTCTGCTTCCTGAAGTCACTGACCAGATCCTTCATTTTACTGACTCTGATGGAGAGGTTGTTGTCTTTACAGCATGCCCCTAGTATTTGATCTGTTTTCTGTATTCTGTCTCAACGTTATTTGAGAGCTGACCTATGATGGTGATGTAGACAACAAACTAATAAATGGAATTGGATGCAGAATTTGGCCACAGTTGTTCGTGTATTAGGCATTGTAGAGAAAATGTTAGTGGATAATAAGGGTAAACAGGATCTGACAGAGAGGAAGGTTTGGAGAAACAAAGTTGTTAGTGTGAAGAAGAATAAAGATGGTATTAAGGAATACTGTAGGGGGCTGAGTTTGTAGCCTTAAGGGTTCAGGTGTTAAGGTTGATGATGTAGGGGGTGTTGACGCCTGTTATTTGTGATTGCAATCTGTGGATCAAGAAGTTGAGAATCTAATTACCAAGCATTGAGCTGAGACCTAGGTCTTGGAGTTTAGAGAGAGTTTGTTTGGAATTCTGGTGTTAAAGGCAGAACTGTAGTCAGTAAGTAGGAGCTTGATGTAGGCATCCCTGTTATGCATATATTTCAGGACTGAGTGTAAGGCCAGGGAGATAGCATCTCCTGTGGACCTGTTGTGCAGGTTGGTGAATTTGTGACTGATCAAAGCAATTTGGTTGGGTGAAGTTCATGTGAGCCGTGACTACCCTGTTGAAGCATTCCGTAAATATGGAGGTCAGACTATCTGGATGGTAGTCATTGAGGGGCACTGCATGATTTTTCTTTGACTCTGGGATTATGGTGGCCTTGTTGAAGCAGGGTGGGGACTTCAGATCATAGTAGGTACGGTTAAAGATGTCTGCAAATACTCCTGCCGGCTGGCCCTCACAGGATCTGAGTGAAGTCAGGGATTCCATCTGGGCCAGTTGCTTTCTGTGGGCTCACACTCACGAAGGCTGACTTAACATTTGCCGCAGTGATTGTGGGTACAGGGTGGATCCAAGGATGTTGGGATGGGTGACATCGTTTCACTGACCTTCTGTTCAAAGCAAGCGTAGAATGCATGGAGCTTGGTGAGTAGGGATGTACTGTTGCCCAGCCCATTGATTCTGTTCGACCTTGCTTTGTTGCCCATTATGTTGAGTAATGCTTGCCACAACTGGCAGGTGTCCCTATGATTAGTCTGGGTCTCAAGCTTAGTTTGGTTTTGCCTCTTGGCATCTTTGATCTTATGGAGAGTGTACCTAGATTTCCTGTACAGGTCAGGATTGCCTGATTAGTATACCTCAGACTTAGACTTAGGTGGGGAGTGGATCTCCTGGTTTGTCCGTGGTTTCTGGTTGGGAAACATTTCAGTTAACTTCTTCAACACATATTCTTCTATGTACATCCTTACTAATGAGGTCTGTAATGGTAGTGACATGCTCATTTAGATTGGCCGCTGAGTTCTTGAATATGGACTAGTCCACTGACTCTAAGCGGCCCTGTCAGAGCCCTTCTGTTGCCGCAATCTAACACTGCATCACTTTTGGGCAAATTAAAAAATCAACCGAACTTAGTAGGAATGTCATGCCAATACCAATATTTTCAATGCTTAATAGTTTTATATTAATGGTAAGCTCTCTCCCTCCATCACCTATTGCTTTGAGCCCACACGAGATGAGTGGGATAGCCAAGAATTACTAACTTGTGAAATACAATTTACTGTTCTATAAGAGTGTTTGAAAGCTTTGGTCTCCATTCAACATCGAAAGTACCAAGTTCTTAATTTATACATGCATGCCAGTACTCCATTGGACATAAATAGGCATTAACTGGTGGAATAATTTAGACTGAAGATGAAAACTTTTCCGGGAAAATTGTCTTCATTCTTCATTAAGGTGAGTGAGAAATAAGCTGTAATTACAAAAACAGAAAATAGCATCTGATTGGAAACTCATTGTCTGCTTTGCAATGCTTTAAAATAAATATTAATTTAAATACAGTAGCAAAGCGTCTATGGTGGTATTTTTGATTAATGGGTTATAAAAGTCTAACGTGTGCTTGCAGAGAGAAAAGGACATATGGAAAGATGAAAAGAAAAGGGGAAAATACCAAGAGAAACCTATTGCTTTAGAAAAAGTAAAAATGGTGAGTTCACTTTATTCTTTTCCAAATGGCTTGTTAGTGCATATGTTGTGTGTCACTTACCACATTTGAAGCAGATAAAGTTGTGGCATCTTTGTATTGACACATCACAGTTGTAGCATCTTTGTATTGACACATCACAGTTGTAATGTAAAAACCGTTAGTTTTGGGAAGCCAGAAGACACTCATTTTCTTTACAGTACAGGTAAGTGTCATGATTTTTACTGTTGTATGGCATTGAATTAGCTTTTCAAGTATGAACATTTTAAGTCTGAGTTGAGTGTTACATCAAATTGTCATAACCTGTCCTTTATGGCGGTGCATTATTGAACATCTCCATGTCAGATTGTCTACATTGAGTGAGCTGGCCTCTGTTGACGCGATAGCAGTTTGTAACAAGTAACTGGACTCACTCTGCGCACTAAACTGATTCCTGCTTCGTAATGTTTAATCAAATTATTCCTGTCTAGGATTGTGGGTGGCTGTACTGACTTGAGTCCAACTGTTCGTCCCTTCGATTAAACTGACAATCATATTGCATAATAGTGATTTATCAAACAAAATTTGACACCAAGACACAAGGAGATACTGTGCTAGATTCCACAGTGGCAGGGCAACCGATTAATCTTTTTCTGAAGAAGGGCCCAGACCCAAAATGTCAGCTTTCCTGCTGCTGTGATGCTGCCTGGCCTGCTGTGTTCATCCAGCTCTACACCTTGTTATCTCAATTCATCTGGCCATGTAGGTTTCCCACTGCATCCTTTGGCATAAAATATTTTTGCTTGCAAAATTGCTGAAGGTATGACCTGATGAAAGCACAGTGAAAGAAACAACCCGTCTAGAAACTAGACATCTCCTTAACCAAAGACAATGGGAACTGCAGATGCTGGAGAATTCCAAGATAACAAAATTTGAGGCCTCTGATGAAGGGTCTAGGTCCGAAACGTCAGCTTTTGTGCTCCTGGGATGCTGCTTGGCCTGCTGTGTTCGTCCAGCCTCACATTTTGTTATCTCCTTAACCAATGAGTTTGAAGGGTCCAGGCTAAAACTAGAGGACTTGGAACTATCTGTGTGTCAGAATTAAATACGGAAACAGGAAAGAATGACTGAATTGTTTTTAAAAGCCTGAACAAAACAGACATGACACCAATATTTTAGTGCAAAAGAGAGTGATTAACACTAGTTAACATGTGTGAGCTTGTTTGAAATGGCAAGACTTGAATTTAGCTTGTCGCCTTAGTCCACATGAAGTAACATGGTTTTTATACTCACGAAGAACTGCAGATGCTGGAAATCTGGCATGAATGCACAGTGTTGAAGAAAAAGCTCGCTACATGAAAATGACATGCTGTTTGCCCCACCATTGAAAAGCAATTAAAAATCATCAACAGAAATTGCTGGGGAAACTCAGCAGATCTGGTAGCATCTGTGAAGAAAGAAACAGTTCACGTTTTGAAGCTAGTGGCGTTTCTTCAGTACTAGTTGCCTGGAAAAGGGTCACTGGACTCAAAATGTTAACACTTCCGTCGCAACAGATGCTGCCAGATCTGCTGAGTTTCTGTAGCACTTTTTGTTGACTTTTAATGCTTTTCAATGGTGGTGCAGACAACACGATGTCATTTTTCGTGAAGCAAGCCCTAGAGCAGCACAAATAACCTTCTAGTTGTTGATATTCAACTGTGCACCTGATTCTTGACTGAAGTAGCTGTGCCATTTAAATACAGATAACGGAAAGTACTATTAGTGTCAATTATTGCAACAAAATTTGGCTCAGCAGCACAGATATTCTTGGTAAGTTGCTGCAATTCATTTTATCCAGTGCTATCACTCAGTGTACTGGCTGTGGAAGGACTGAAATTTTAAGGTGGTAAATGGCCTACTCATCAAGTGGACTGCTTTGCCCTGGATGCTGTTGCAATTCTTGATTTTGTTGGGAGTTGGTTAAAGCTATTGGACAGTATGCCATCACATTCCTGGAAGTGGAACTTGATCTTGTGGCTTAGCTCTGTTATCAACTGAGCCATGACTGACACATTGAATGGGGGTGCAACAGACTGTTCTAATGAGTTGAAAGATGAGATAAGAAAGAGATCAGCTGTTCTGCTGTATGAATATTACTATCTCATAAATAGTCTAGTCTCTGAGGCAATGTCGTTGATCAGTCTCTCCCATTGGCATTAATAGAATGACTAAAAAAGACCCCAACAGTTTTTAAGGAGCCGAACAGTGTAAATGCTGAGAGAATGTTTACATCTTGGGAGAGTTTCCAGGTATACTCTCGGAATAAAGTGACACCAATGTAATACTGAAATGAGGATGAATTTCTTCTTTCAGAAGGTTGAGTCTCTTTGGGACTACTTGCCACAAAGAGCTGTGGGTGCAGAGTCCTTGCATATTTAAGGCTGAGGTAGATTCTTCATCAGTAGGAGGTAATCAAGGATCATGGAAGAAATGTCATCAGACCAGCCATGATCCCATTGAACGGTGAAACAGGCTTGAAGGGCTGAAGTGCCTTCTCCTGTTTCTGTCTCCTGTAGCTGTCCTTAAAACTTCAGTCCCTCCTCAGCCAGCACCTAGTGGCAACAGTATATGAGGTGAATTGCAGCAACTCACCAAGATTATCTATGCTGTTGAGCTACGTTTTGTTGTAATAATTGAGAATAATGGTACTTTCAGTTATTTATGTTTAAATGGTATAGCTACTTCAATCATGAAGCAGGTGCACAGTTGAATATCAACAATGTAAGGGTTATTTGTGATGCTCTAAGGCTTGCTTCATAAAAATGACATCATCAACAAAATGTTGGAGAAACTGAGCATCATCTTTGAACACAAAGGTGTTAATGTTTTGAGTCCAGTGACCCTTTTTTCAGGCAACCAGCTCTGACGATTCAAACTGTGATTCTTCTGATGCTACCAAATCTGCTGAGTTTTCCAGCACTCTCTGATGATTTTTAATGCTTTTCAATAGTGGGGCAGACAGCATAGGGTCACTTTTTATGAAGTAGTCCTTTTCTTCATCACTGTGTGTACCTGCCAGATCCAGACTTTCACCTGCACTTCATCCAGCCTGGTCTAAGCATTTGTTGCTCCCAATGTGGCCTCCCCTATGGTGGGGAGACAAAATGCAGACCTAAGGACCAGTTCGCAAAGCATCAGTGCTCTGCATGTGTCAACCAACCTGACCTTTTGGTTGCCATCAACTTTAATTCCCACTCCCATTCCCACTTCCTCTCCCCTGATGACATGTCCATCCTTGGCCTCCTCCACTGTCAGTGTAAGGCCAAACGTAAACTGGAGAAATAACATCTCATGTTTCACCTTGGGAGCTTACAGCTCAATTGCTTTAATATTGACTTCACCGACATCAAAACCCCTCTAGCGCCAGAGTCAAACATTATATTGGACAGCCAGTATGAAAATTGGCCACATGAACACCAACTTCCAACAAAAAGATATGACCAATACTCAACCATCTCCATTCACACGGATAAGGAGAACCACCAGTGTGATTGGGTCAGCAGCAGGATCCTAGGACTGCCAAACAGAGACAAGCACAGGAATTCCCAGAGGCCTGGTTATCCACCAAGATGACCATCAACAGACATGTAGAAATAGACTCTATATATACACCACTGAGGAGGAAAACTGGAAACAAGGTAATCAAATCCAGTGGACTCCAGAGTTTAAATGCTAGGCGGGAATATACAACAGCACTTCATTGGAGGCTGCACTGATGATGTCGCCCAGCAGGATAATTAAATGTCTGTGAACTAATGAACCAGCTCTGTGAGACCGCACTGCACTACTCCATGTTCAGCCCTCCCCCTCCTCACTTCCCTGACCAGACCTAACCTGTTTATCTTTATACTCACCGATCTGCTCCACCCTTCCCATGGACCAATCATCATAACCCCCTGCAATAGCAATCTGCATCCACCTATTACCATCTCTCCTACCCTTTCCCCAGCACCCCCCAGCCCCTTCTCCTATTTATTTCTGGGCTCCCCACCCCAATCCTGACAAAGGTTGACTTTCCTGGACCTGTGCTGTCTGATCTGCTGTGCTTTTCTGGCCTCACAAATATAGACTCTGGCTTCCAGCACCTGCAGTCCTTATTGTCTCCACTTGAGGATTCATACCTATCAGAGAGGTTTGAACCTATCAGTGGTGACTCTTCCCTTATTCCCATTGATTCCAGCAGAATTCCTTCTTGCCATGCTCAGTCAACTGCAGCCTTGATGTCAAGCGCTGTCATTCCCACCATGCCTGTGGCATTCAGTTCCTTTGGCCATATTTGAACAGAAGTGGACCTGGCAGAACCTAATTGGGCATCAGAGAGTAGATTGTTGTTATTCGGATGCTTCTTGATATTGATGCCACTTTCCATTGTTTTGCTGATGATTGAGACCAGACTGATGGGATGTTAATTGCCTGGTATAAATGTCCTGTCTTTTGCTCACAGGAAGAACCTGGACAGTTTTCCACATTTGTGCCATTGTAGTAGCTGTGAGAGAACACCTTTCAGCCTTCCCTCCATAGCTCTTGATGTTTTAAATGAATATCTGTCAATTTACTGTTTTTGGAAATTTTAATTAACCCTGGTGTCCCCATAACCTTTTTGATGGAATTATTAACTAACTGCATTGATGTAGTTTGAGCACTAAGCAATGTAAATTTTAAAATGAACAAATGTACCCCGTCACAGGACCTTTTAATATCAACTCTGGACTTCTTGCTGATTTTCTCTTCTCCTGTCTACTACCAACCTTTACTAAACTCCAGTTATGTAAATTACTTTGTGACTCTAGTTTCCCAAGTCCATTCATGTGTGCAGTTTTGGCTGCTGCTGTGGGATCGAGCTTCAATTCCATTTATTTTTCTAATCCTTTTTAATTTTATTTTATTCTTCCTCTTTTCTGTCATCAGACATCCTCTTTTCTGTCATCAGACATCCTTTCAGTACTGAATGATCAAAAATTCATACAGATATTGGAAAAGCAAAATACTTGACTTCTGCTTGCTGACCTAAACTGACTCCCTATTGAGCAGCAACAGTTAAAATTCTCATTCTTGCCTCCAGATTCCCTTTGTGAAATGGCACCTCCCTGAATCTGTAATTTCCTCCAGCATCACAATCACCTCAAGTTTTGACTTCTTAAGCATACTTGATTGTAGCTGTTCTGTTAGTGATGCCAATGTCCTAATGTCAGGAATATACCCCTAAACTTTTCAATCCCTCTTTGGCCCTTTAAAAATGCCCCGGGAAGCTTTCCTTTTTGACCAAATATTTAGGGATCTGCCCTAAATCATACTGTACTTTGTTATGCTCCTCTGAAGCATCTAGGGATGTCACTTGAAAATGACAAGACAAATATTATCAATTCAATATGCTTGCAGTGTTCAGCAACCCAGCACTTATTCTTCTTGCACACTGTGTGCACTTTTCTTTGATGCTGCGCTTGCCCTTGCTTTGGATTTTTCTAGGCCCCAGTTTCCCACAGGCTTCTTGTGAGACATCATTTATTATTAAAGGCAGTGATTTCTTTGGCGGTTTTTCTGATGTTATAGTTTAGGGTTGTTTCCCCTACAGTTGTGTGTCTCCCTACAGCACGAAGACTGCAATAGTTCATGAAGGCAGTTCACCAAAGGTAACTTGGAAAGGGCAATAATTGGTGGCCCATTCAGCAACCCCACAAATGAATATATTAAATTATGTGACTGGTATTTGTTTAGTTGTTGATCATTAATGTTATCAGAGATTTGAATTCCTCAGTGCATATTCATATCCAAGTTAAATTAAAATGAAGCCCCACCAAAAACCCTTTTTACTATTGCTCTGGCGCATCTGACTGTCAGGTGAGCTGGCTGCAGAGTCACTATGTACCTTGCAGGCTTCTTACTGATTTCCCAGCTGGGGAAGAATTAATATCAATCACCCTTCATCTGCCAAGATTCTACTGTGAATGGTGGCAGATTGTGGAACCCTGAATTGGAGGATGGTGCTGCAGCTTGGGGCCACATTTTAGAAGTGTATTAAGCCTTAATTTGGAGGCACAATGACTGTTTATTCCCGCTTGCTCCGATGACCCAGGTTTGATTCCACCATTGGGTGACTGTGGAGTCAGCACATTCTCCATGTGTCTGCGTGAGTTTCCTACTGGTGCACCATTTTCTTCCCACAGTCCAAAGATGTGTGGTTAGGTGTATTGGCCATGCTAAATAGCCCATGCCCAGGTATGTTCCAGTTGAGTGGATTAGCCGTAGGAAGTGCAGGATTACAGGGTAAAGGGGTAGATCTGATTGGGATGCTTTTCGGAGAGCCGGTGTGGACTGAATACGAACAGAAACCTGCTTCTACACTGTTGGGATTCCATGTTTCTGATTTTTGCCACAAGGGGTCCAGTATCTGCCAGCCCTTTTTTTGTGCAGCCTTGTTTAAGCTGATGCCAAAATTGATTGTATTCCCATCAAACGTTTTTCAGGTTTGTTAAAATATGAGGAACAAGATCAAATTTAGGTTATTAGGAATGTCATGTCAAGGAGGAAGGGAACAAACTAAATTACAAAAGATTGCTATTCAGAAGTGACACCTTGGCATTTCAACCCTGTCATTCATTTCCTTTATTTTTAAATGAATTGTGTGATGCATTGCTATTACATTCCAAGATTTCTTTAATTGACTGTCAACACATCACTGTCTAACTGATCTCCTAAATGTTTAACATCTCTGAAATTGTTGGTTCAGAGATATATAAATGAGTTCTGTCCTTTTGTTTGACAGTCATTATTAAACCGTAGTTTTTCTTTTAATTACAAATTTAGATCACACATTACACTAGAAAAGTGATTTTAAATTAAATTGCTTTCAGCAATTATATTCTGCAAAAGGATAGAAGTATTGTCAAGACAGGGTATATTTATATGTATACAGTTAATAAACAATAACAATAAAAATAACAAGGTTTTCTTTGGTTCCAGATAGCAGGAATTTGGTGAACAGAATGAAGCAGTGTATTGCTGAATATATCTGACAACTAGTATAAAATATGAGAGAATAAGTTGTCAAAGCTATAGTTTAGACAATAAGGTTGGTTTGTCCAGCAGGTATGAATTCTTAATTCCAGACACTGGAGTGCACTGTTCAATGGTAATTTTCATTGACTGAATGTGCATCCAGGGATAAAAAGGAATACTTTGCAGTTAAGTCAGTGCATTTCAGAATTATAGTTTTTTTATTCATGAGGAAAACCTATTGAATATAATGTTTTATGAATCTCATGTTTAGGGCTCTTTTATTATTGCATGGGATTGGGATATTGTTGACAGGGCCAACATTTATTGCCCATCCCTGATTAGTGTGAATAAGTAAAAGTCAACCACATTATTGTGAGTCTGCAGTCACATAAGCCAGGCAGGGAAAAATGGCAGATTTCGATCCATAACAGGTAATATGAATCAGATGGATTTCCATGGCAATAATCATTGTTGACCTTTAGGCCAACTTTTTATTCCGTATTTTTACTGAATTCAACTTTCACCATTTGCCATTGTGGAACTCAAGCCCATGTCTCAATATTGACTTGGAATTCTGGATTGCTAGTCCAGTGTCTTTCTTACAATGCCACGGTCTCCCCTGTAAGATAACGGTTGACGTTCGTGAACACATTTGGGTTCTTGTCATTGTATTTTGCCAGGTGGGTACCAGCTAGTGTCTAGTGTGTTATATTAGCTGGCTTTCTTAGTTTTCCAAGACCCGAAACATCAGCTGTCCTACTCCTCTGAACCTGACCTGCTGTTTTCCTCCAGCTCCACGCTGTACCAACTCTGACTCTAGCATCTGCTGTCTTGCTATTTTCCAAGGGTATTTTCATTTCACCCATAACAATTTGTTTTTATGTATAGTGCCTTCTGTATAGTAAAACAAGATACTTCAAACATAACTTGACACTGAGGCTCAATGCATATATTGCTTTCTTTGACAGGGAGGTAGCAGACTCTGAGAGGGAACAGCTGGTGCTGAGTTCAAAACAGTGGCATGACAGGGAAACTTGAGTTTACTGATTGGTAAACTGCTGTTAGAAGTTGCACTCAATTTGCTGTAAATTTAAAAGCAAACAATTTTTAAACAAATATTTACACTTGGATTTAACTGAGCATGTATGCCCATTTTGGTAAGGTAATAAAAGTGACGTAAGGAACATAGAACATAGAACAATACAGCGCAGAACAGGCCCTTTGGCCCTTGATGTTGCGCTGACCTGTGAACTAATCTAAGCCCCTACCCCTACACTATCCCATCATTATCCATATGTAGTAAAGTTAAGACTTGAGGCAAGGACTTTGCATTGCAGCATAGTTATTTGGAGTGAAGTAAGGTCCCTAGAATAGTTAGTATCCTTTAAAGGGAGTAACAAACAAGCTTCACCTAAAGAGAAATCATGGCAGTGGAACTTGCACCCATGATATGCTCCCCTAGGATTAAGTGGGAAGTCCTTGGCCTTTTAGTGTCCCTAGTTATCACATGCAAGAATTGTACTCAGCTGCAGCTAGTGGCTAACTGCACATTTGAATTGGAGTGGCAGGTGAACTTGCTGTGGAGCTGTGTGATACTGAGATTGTTGTGGAGAGCAAGTCTAGTAAAATAGTTACTGAAGTGGGAGGGGTTTTGCTGGTACTGTCAGAGGGGGCTTAAATTGACATCTTTAAAGGGATAGAAACTTGTTTAGGGATATGCGAGGGAGATGAGAGCAGAAACAAAAATCTTGAAAGATAAAAAGTAAATGTGGAAATCACTAAAAAACAAGTGTGAAGAGGTAACAGGTTGTCTAGTTACAGATGAATCAAGATAAGTAATATATTTGGAACCAAAATATTTTTGATAAGGCACCATGCATGAGTCTACTTAACAAGTTGAGAGCTTGTGGTTTTGAGGGTACTATATTAGTGTGGATAAACAATAAAGTTGGGCTAAAGTGGCTATTTTCAGGATAGCAACCTTTAATTAATGGGATATCATGGTCAACATTCTCTAAAGTCTCCCTGTGGACCTTGATGATTGGAAGTTCGCTGTGCAGTGCCAGGCCAGGTTGGTGGAGGACCTTCGTCCTACTGATGTTCAGGCTGAGATCCAAGCTCTCATGCTCCCTAAAGGGGCTGATGCTGGACTGGAGTCTGTACTCTTGAGATTATACATATACAGGCATCATCTGCTTACTCCACCTGGATGACACTGGTTGGGATAATATTGATGTTGGCTCGAAAGTGGCGGAGAGTGAAAAATTTCCTGCTGGTCTGTAAATTAACTCCATTCCAGCAGGGATCTTGTTGGTGGTGAGGTGAAGCATAGCAATGAGGTAGGTTGAAAGGAATATTGAGGTGACGATGCAGCCTTGTTTGACACCAATTCAAACAGGGAATGGGTTGGTGGTGGAGCCATTTGTCATTACTGTGACTTCCATGCTATCATGGAGTAGGTGAAAGATGGTGACAAACTTCATGATGCAACCAAAGTGGAGAAGGGATACTCCATAACGCTTCCCGGTTGATGGTGCCAAAAGCCTTTGCAAGATATAGAATATGGAAACAAAGTGTTGCATGATATTCTAAAATTAAGGGCTGCAACTTCAGTTTTGTGCACACGTTTAGTTATTCCATAATGAGAAGAAGAGTAAAAGATGAAAAAGCATAACTTTAATTTGCTGTGGTATTCCATGGAGGAGAGGTTACGGTCATTGCATGAGATGAAAAGTCAAAATTACTTTGCAGGATCCAAGAAGCATACCTCTGACGAGTTGATGATGACTGTTATTCTTTTTCCTTCTGGTTAGCAAGGCAGTGAAAGGGCAATTAATTTATAATAGTTAAGGGAGGAAGTATTCCTAACAGCTAATTCTACAGTTGAATCTCAAAACATTACCAAATCAGAATCCCATAGATAAGTCAAATATTTAATAGTTTAAAGATTTCTTGAGTGTTATGAAGAGTGAATGGGAGAATAGCTTAATCCAGGTAGCTCAACCGCAGAAAATTATTGGCGCAGATTATGTATTTCTTTCCTAATTTTAACGTGATTGAGAAAAGAAGCAGAGATAGCATGTGGTTACGCATTTTGCTGAGCCGGGACCTGTCTGAAAGTATTGTGGAACTGTAAATAGTGTTGAAATGAAGAAAATTGGGTTAACTGCATGGAAGGAATAAAATTGCATGGAAGACAGTGGGGCTAATCGGGCAGCTATGCTACAAAGTAGGTACAGACACGGTGGTCTTATGTGGCTTCCTAAGAGTTAAGATCTTGTGCTCGATTATAATTTCAGGTGTTAAGCCTGTCATGTTGGCTGCTTGGTCAGCAGCAGTGTTCTGTGGGAGCATTAAAGTGCTTTGAGTTCTAATGCTAATGTCAGCCCCTTCAGCAACAAAATGTAACTTACCCAAATCAGATTAGTTCAGGCTTAAACAGTATTTTTTTTTGTCTTTGTCACTGCATGTGGCCTCCAATTATGCTTCTTACATGCACCTTTCTCACACTTCCTCAAGAAGCTCTTAATCTGTTTTAACTGCCTAGTTGTCTTGTAATTTGCCAGTGAATTTGCTTCACAAGAGTCGTCAAGTCAAATTCAAATCATTCACCTTACATTCAGAGATAATGGGAACTGCCGATGCTGGAGAATTCCAAGATAATAAAATGTGAGGCTGGATGAACACAGCAGGCCAAGCAGCATCTCAGGAGCACAAAAGCTGACGTTTCGGGCCTAGACCCTTCATCAGAGAGGGGGATGGGGAGAGGGAACTGGAATAAATAGGGAGAGAGGGGGAGGCGGACCGAAGATGGAGAGTAAAGAAGATAGGTGGAGAGTGTGTAGGTGGGGAGGTAGGGAGGGGATAGGTCAGTCCAGGGAAGACGGACAGGTCAAGGAGGTGGGATGAGGTTAATAGGTAGCTGGGGGTGCGGCTTGGGGTGGGAGGAAGGGATGGGTGAGAGGAAGAACCGGTTAGGGAGGCAGAGACAGGTTGGACTGGTTTTGGGATGCAGTGGGGGGAGGGGACGAACTGGGCTGGTTTAGGGGTGCAGTAGGAGAAGGGGAGATTTTGAAACTGGTGAAGTCCACATTGATACCATATGGCTGCAGGGTTCCCAGGCGGAATGAGTTGCTGTTCCTGCAACCTTCGGGTGGCATCATTGTGGCACTGCAGGAGGCCCATGATGGACATGTCCTCTAGAGAATGGGAGGGGGAGTGGTTTGCGACTGGGAGGTGCAGTTGTTTGTTGCGGACTGAGCGGAGGTGTTCTGCAAAGCGGTCCCCAAGCCTCCGCTTGGTTTCCCCAATGTAGAGGAAGCCGCACTGGGTGCAGTGGATGCAGTATACCACATTGGCAGATGTGCAGGTGAACCTCTGCTTAATGTGGAATGTCATCTTGGGGCCTGGGATGGAGGTGTGGGGACAAGTGTAGCATTTCCTGCGGTTGCAGGGAAAGGTGCCGGGTGTGGTGGGGTTGGAGGGCAGTGTGGAGCGAACAAGGGAGTCACGGAGAGAGTGGTCTCTCCGGAAAGCTGACAGGGGAGGGGATGGAAAAATGTCTTGGGTGGTGGGGTCGGATTGTAAATGGCGGAAGTGTCGGAGGATAATGCGTTGTATCCGGAGGTTGGTGGGGTGGTGTGTGAGAACGAGGGGGATCCTCTTGGGGCGGTTGTGGCGGGGGCGGGGTGTGAGGGATGTGTTGCGGGAAATGCAGGAGACGCGGTCAAGGGCGTTGCAGGAAATGCAGGTTTCTATCTTCTTCCCAACCCCGCATGGCCCGTTTCTATCTTCTTCCCAAAATCCACAAACCTGCCTGCCCTGGTCGACCCATCGTCTCAGCCTGCTCCTGCCCCACCGAACTCATCTCCACCTATCTGGACTCCATTTTCTCCCCTTTGGTCCAGGAACTCCCCACCTACGTCCGTGACACCACCCATGCCCTCCACCTCCTCCAGGACTTCCAATTCCCTGGCCCCCAACACCTCATATTCACCATGGACGTCCAGTCCCTGTACACCTGCATTCCGCATGGAGATGGCCTCATGGCCCTCCGCTTCTTCCTGTCCCGCAGGCCCGACCAGTCCCCCTCCACCGACACTCTCATCCGCCTAGCTGAACTCGTCCTCACACTCAACAACTTCTCTTTTGACTCCTCCCACTTCCTACAGACTAAGGGGGTGGCCATGGGCACCCATATGGGCCCCAGCTATGCCTGCCTCTTTGTAGGTTACGTGGAACAGTCCCTCTTCCGCACCTACACAGGCCCCAAACCCCACCTCTTCCTCCGGTACATTGACTGTATCGGCGCCGCCTCTTGCTCCCCAGAGGAGCTCGAACAGTTCATCCACTTCACCAACACCTTCCACCCCACCCTTCAGTTCACCTGGGCCATCTCCAGCACATCCCTCACCTTCCTGGGCCTCTCAGTCTCCATCTCAGGCAACCAGCTTGTAACTGATGTCCATTTCAAGCCCACCGACTCCCACAGCTACCTGGAATACACCTCCTCCCACCCACCCTCCTGCAAAAATTCCATCCCCTATTCCCAATTCCTCCGCCGCATCTGCTCCCACAATAAGACATTCCACTCCCGCACATCCCAGATGTCCAAGTTCTTCAAGGACCGCAACTTTCCCCCCACAGTGATCGAGAACGCCCTTGACCGCGTCTCCTGCATTTCCCGCAACACATCCCTCACACCCCGCCCCCGCCACAACCGCCCCAAGAGGATCCCCCTCGTTCTCACACACCACCCCACCAACCTCCGGATACAACGCATTATCCTCCGACACTTCCGCCATTTACAATCCGACCCCACCACCCAAGACATTTTTCCATCCCCTCCCCTGTCAGCTTTCCGGAGAGACCACTCTCTCCGTGACTCCCTTGTTCGCTCCACACTGCCCTCCAACCCCACCACACCCGGCACCTTTCCCTGCAACCGCAGGAAATGCTACACTTGTCCCCACACCTCCTCCCTCACCCCCATCCCAGGCCCCAAGATGACATTCCACATTAAGCAGAGGTTCACCTGCACATCTGCCAATGTGGTATACTGCATCCACTGCACCCGGTGCGGCTTCCTCTACATTGGGGAAACCAAGCGGAGGCTTGGGGACCGCTTTGCAGAACACCTCCGCTCAGTCCGCAACAAACAACTGCACCTCCCAGTCGCCAACCATTTCCACTCCCCCTCCCATTCTCTAGAGGACATGTCCATCATGGGCCTCCTGCAGTGCCACAATGATGCCACCCGAAGGTTGCAGGAACAGCAACTCATATTCCGCCTGGGAACCCTGCAGCCATATGGTATCAATGTGGACTTCACCAGTTTCAAAATCTCCCCTTCTCCTACTGCACCCCTAAACCAGCCCAGTTCGTCCCCTCCCCCCACTGCACCACACAACCAGCCCAGCTCTGCGCCCCCCCCCCCCCCCCCCCCCCCCCCACCCCACTGCATCCCAAAACCAGTCCAACCTGTCTCTGCCTCCCTAACCGGTTCTTCCCCTCACCCACCCCAAGCCGCACCCCCAGCTACCTATTAACCTCATCCCACCTCCTTGACCTGTCCGTCTTCCCTGGACTGACCTATCCCCTCCCTACCTCCCCACCTACACTCTCTCCACCTATCTTCTTTACTCTGCATCTTCGGTCCGCCTCCCCCTCTCTCCCTATTTATTCCAGTTCCCTCTCCCCATCCCCCTCTCTGATGAAGGGTCTAGGCCCGAAACGTCAGCTTTTGTGCTCCTGAGATGCTGCTTGGCCTGCTGTGTTCATCCAGCCTCACATTTTATTATCTTGGCATTCACCTTACATTGTTCAGTTTGTCAGCTTGACGGAAGTCTAAGCAGCCAGATGGCATAAAATTTTCAACTGGAACTAGTGGCTCCAGACAGGAGAGAAAATATAAACAGTTCTTTAATCCTGGAAAGTAATTTATGTGCGCATTTCTCAGTGAAAGAATGTGAACAAAATCATTACACCACAACACTTTAAAATTATACAATGACTTTGAAATAACAATGAGTATTTAATTCATCAATTTGCTGTTGGTTGTTCAATTCCTTTTTATTTACATTTAGTCAATTGAATATTTGATAAATTAAGTTTTCCTCCCTTATTAACATAATGTTTTGGAACTGCAGTGCCAATAGGTGTAAGAATTTTAGCAAGGGACATCCTTTGAAAGTTTCAGTCTGAGCCATACAGCCTGGGTCTGTGCATAAATATGAGTTAGATGCAAACACTTGATTGTATTGACATTAGAAAATCTGCAGAGTCGTGAGTATGTGAAATAATGCTGATAGTCAAGTTTGTTTGGAACAGTATTTGTGTTTAAAATGCAGTTAGATGCTTGACCAGGTAAATTGGTGCAATTGAGGACTACATTCTGAAGAAACAAATTGTATTTTCTTATACTTGATGGATATTATGTTCTTGGGGGAGAATTTTTATCTTCAAATAATTTATAGATGCATACAATTGCAATGAATTATTGGTTAGTTTGGATGAGCCTTAAACTACCCGAGGGAAGGATAATTGATTAGGTATTAGCTAGTTGAGATATTTTCAAGTATTATGCATTTTGATTAGCTCTCAACTGCTTACCTTGGAACAAAACCAAAGGAAAATAATCCTTTATCTAGCTTTAATTTCAGGCAAACTGAACTGTTTGTTTTTAAGCTTCGGAGTAAAGTAATACTTTTGTAAGCATCTTATAAGAAAAGATCTCTAAGCTATGCCTGGAATTACATTCGGAATACAATGAATGTTAAATTAATAATAGTAGCCACCTTGAAGTATGATGGCCGCCCTTTTGTTAATGTGTTCAGAAATTACAGACACTAATCTTTCCAGTTTTCAGACCAACTCTGAAGATTTTGTGCCTAAGGCCAAAAACACCCCAATATTTCAGTGGACTTTTAAGTGAATAGAATTAATCAGTTAGGTTTGATTGGATTTACTGTAGTCACATGCATCTAAATACAGTGAAAAACTTTGTTTTGCGAACAGTTCAGGCAGATTATAAGCAAACAAGGACATATAGCTGACAGGGTGCTTAGACAGAGGAATGCAAAGTTGTGCACAAAACAAGATTACTATTAGCAAGATCAACATTATTTAAAGTTAGAAAGGTGCATTCAGCAGTCTCATAACAGCAGAGAAGAAACTGTTCTTGAACCTGTTGGTGCATGTGTTCAAGCACTTGTATCTTCCGCCTGATGGAAGAGACTTGAAGAGAGCTTTAGTAGGGTGGGAGAGGTCTTTGTTGGCAACCTTTCTGCCACGGCAAGAAGTATAAATGGAGTCAATGGCTGGGCGGTTGGCTTCCTGTAGTTTCTTAAGGTCCAGGGCAGAGCCTTTGCTGTACCAGACCGTAATGCAACTAGATAGAATCCTTACAATGGTACACCTGTAGAAGTTGGTGAGGGTCCTTTTGGACATGCTGATTTTCCTAACCCTCCTAGGAAGAAGAGGCATTGTTGTGCCTTATTGACTGTCACGCCTACATGGGAGGTCCAGGACACATTGTCAGTTATTAACATTCCTGACCCTCTCCACCTCAGCTCCATTAGTATAGATAGGGACATGTTCACTTCCTTTCTTCCTGACTTCAGTGATCAGTTCTTTTGTTTTGCCAACATTGAGAGACAGGTTGTTGTCATTACACTATGTCTGTCTCCTTCCTGTATTCTGACTCATCATTGTTTTATATCCATTCTACCATGGTGGTGTCGTCAGCAAACTTGTAGATGGTGTTCATTCGGAATCTGGCTACATAGTCGGAGTGCAGTAGGGGGCTGAGAATGCATCCTTGCAGGGCATCAGTGTTGTTGTCTATCTTCACTGATTGTAATTTGTGTGTCCGGAAGCTGAGGATCCAGTTGTAGAGGGTACAACCAAGGTCATGGAGTTTGGAGGTTAGTCTGGAAGGGGTTATGGTATTGAAGGTGAAGCTGTAGTCAATGAGTAGGCTCCTGATGTAAGTGCCCTTGTTATCTGGGTGTTCCAAGGATGAGTGTAGAGCTAATGAAATGGTGTCTTGCGGTGGACCTGTCTATCTAATAGGCAGATTGCAGGGGATTGAGGCAGACTGAAAAGCTAGCGTTGGTGTGTGCCATGACCAGCATCCTAAAGCACTTTATGATTATGGAGGACAGAGCCACTGGGCGGTAGTCATTCAGATGCTTTCCATGAGTTTTCTTTGGCACTTGGATGATGGTGGTCTTCTTTGGGTAAAAGTTTAAACATGTGGTTGATTAGCATGCCAATTCATTCTTGACAAGTGGCAATTATTTTCTCAAATATAGGCTGGTAGGAAAAATGAACTGACAGGTCACTAACTATTCAAATTGCTATATTTCAAAATAATCAATTGGGTATTTACATGATAAAATGAATGAAAAGGATTCTGATAACTTAATCAAGTAATGATTGCCATTTAAAAGCTGTAGCTTCTCATTGAAGTTCTAAAATTTGGACCTCGACCCCTTTTCTTAGCCTTACTGTAAACAGCAACTTCTTTTGATATTTTTGGTGTTATTTGCATATAGTAAATGCCCACTTTCAAGTGACATTCAAGTGCTGATCCTGCCATTTCTCAACCCTTTCAAATTTGTGACTATCTCTCTTCACTCTGTTGCTACATTTGTATATGTATTCACATTATGCATTTGAACTAATCTGCACGCAGACCTTATTTTATAACTTAGGCCTGGTTTATTCATTCCTATTTCCTACCCCTTTTGTCCTATTTCATAGCTTCCATTCTATACCCCAAATTCATGGCTTGAAGAATTAATTTCAGTTCTCTGCCTAAAACTTTGGAAACCCATTATTCACAAGTCTTCCCACTGCCTCATGATCATACCTTCCCCCCTCCCCCATCTCCACTAAACCCTAAATCAGAGGTAATATATCCCTACTCTTAGCTAATTGGCAGCATCTTTTCTTTCTTCCAAGGTCCCATGTTCTAATCTTCTTATTCTCCCTTGATTCTCCCTCATCAATCCATTCCCTCCACATATCTGCCTTTCAAAGCCAGACTGTGCAAAGCTAATACAACCCATATTACATCTTAAAATCCGTTTAATCATTTTTTCTTTTCCTTCTGGGCTTACAATGCTGTTTTTTATCACAGGCACCTTTCTCCTCCTCTCCATCTTCTGTTTGCTTTTCATCTCTCGCTATCTGTCTCTTTTCACTTCCTTTTTGCTTATCCCTTCTTCTCCAAACTAGTGTACATCATGCAGCATCTAACTATATAAACAGCTTGAAAGAAGACAAGGATAGACATTCGATACATCAGAGAAAGCAAACTGCTAAGGTGTTAGAGACCTGCAGAAAGAGAGTGGTTTTTTTTTGTCAGAAGGAAATGAAAACACAGTGAACACATAACTCAAAGCTATTTTGAGTGCTGGAAACTCATTAAAGATATAGCTGTAATTATGGGTGACTTTCATTTGAATGTAGATTGAATAAATCAGTGGCAAACCGTAAGAGGAAGAATTCCTGGAGTGTGTATAGAATGGTTTCCTGGCTCAATATGTCGAGGAACAAACTAGAGAACAGGCCATCTTAGACTGAGTGTTGAATAATGAGAGAGAAATAATGGGCATTCCAGTTGTGCAAGCTTCTTTGGGGAAGTGTCCATAATATGGTAGATTTCTTCATTAAGAGAAGTCTTCATTTATGGAGAGTAGTGTGGTTGATTTTGAGAAGAGGGTCTGAATCTGAATTTGAATAAAGGAAACTGAGATGCAAAATGGCTGTGATAAATTGGGGAATGTTTCTTAAAGAGGTGACAGTGAATAGGCAATGGCAAAGGAGCTGCAACAGTCATTCATTCATTCCTGTCAGAAAAAATAATGTCTAATGAAGGAAATTAGGAGTGGTATTGGATCCAAGGAAGAGGATTACAAATTACCAAAAAATAAAGCAGCAGACTTGAAGATTAGGAACAATTTAGAACACAGCAAAGAAGGAGCAGATAAAGTGAGAGAGTAAACTTGTGGGCAGCATAAAGACTGAATTTGAAAACTTCTATAAGTACGTGAAGAGAATGAGATTAGTTAGGACAACTATCTTACAGTCAGAAACAGGGGAAGTTATAATGGAGCACAAAAAGTGGTGGACCAATTAAGTGCATATTTTGGATCTGGCTTCACAAAGGACCCAATAATATTCCAAAAATATTGGGCAACAGGATCTGTTGATGGGGAGGAAATTAGTTATAGTAGCAAAATTGATGTGACTAAAGGTTGATAAATCCCAGGGCCCAATATTCTCCATCCCAGAATATTTCAGGAAGTTGCCCTAGAAGTACTTGATGGTCATCTTTCAAGATTCTGTAATCTCTGAACACTTCCTATGGATTGAACAGTAGCTTCGGTAACCCCATTCCTCTCCACCATCTCTAAAACTTCCACAACCTTCCCGTAATGAGACAACCTGAACTGAACACAATATTCCAAATGTGGTCTTACCAGTGCTTTATAAAGCTGCAGCATAATCTTGCAGCTCTTAAACTCAATCCCCTTGCCAGTGAAAGCCAACACACCATATACCTTCTTAACAATCCTATCAACTTGGGTAACAACTTTGAGGGATCTGTGGACATGGACCCCAAGATCCTTCTGTTCTTCCACACTGCCAAGACTCCTATCATTAACCTTGTATTCGGCATTGAAATTCAGCCTTCCAAAATGAATCACTTCACACTTTTCTGGGTTGAATTCCATCTGCCACTTCTTTGCCCAGCTCTGCATCCTGTCACTGCGCCTTTGCAATCTACAACAATCCTCCACACTACCCACAACTTCACTAACCTTTTAGTCATCAGCAGACTTACTAACCCACCCTTCCACTTCCTTATCTAAGTCGTTAGAAAGATCACGAAGAGCACAGGTCCCAGAAAAGATCCCTGCAGAACATCACTGGTCACCAAGCTCCAGGCTGAATACTTTCCATCTACTACCACCCTCTGTCTTCTTTTGGACAGCCAATTCTGTATCCAGACAGCCAAATTTCCCTGAATCCCATGCTTCCTTACTTTCTGAATGATCTTGCCATGGGGAACCTTATCAAATGCCTTGCTAAAATCCATATACACCACATCCACTGCTCGACCTTCATCAATGTGTTTTGTCACATCCTCAAAGAATTCAATAAGGCTTGTGAGGCATGACCTGCCCCTCTGAAAGCCATGCTGACTATTTCTAATCAAACTGCTTTTCCAAATAATCGTAAATACTATTTCTCAGAATCGTCTCCAATAATTTTCCCACCACAGAAATAAGACTGACCGGCCTGTAATTCCCAAGACTATCCCTATTCCCTGTCTTTCTTAGGGTGAGAGAGATCAAAAGGGCATTGGGAAAAAATGAGAACTGGGTACAGTTATGATCTTACTGAATGGTGGAGCAGGGTAGAAGGGCTGAATGGCCTACTGTCATCTTCTTTATTTCAGTGTTTCTGTGGTATGCAGTGAGATGGATAAGAGACAGTAGAGCTCAAATAGGGTCCATCGTAAAATGAAGTGAGATGTGATTTCTTTTCATATGACACAGTCCACGATGTCACAACACGTTGTTAAATGTTGTGGCTTTTAAAAAATGGTGGACTGTCTGAGAAATGAATCTGTTGATTCTCTGCTATTTGAAACAAATAAAGTATGTTCAATCCACATTGAATAAGTTGAAATTTGTGCTGTAACTAAGACCGAATCAGAAAATTCCCAATATACTCCCAATTGTCAAGGCGTTGTAAGTTGGTAAATTGTTCATCCCATTTCATGTTAGAGATTGTGTATTAAGCTTATTCAGTGTAGCATTCTTTATCTTTACTGCCTGAAAATGTTACAGTTCAGGAATCCAAATTCATGAAAAATGATTTATTATATAGTGTCTGTTTTGTCGCACAGTTCTTGGGGAAAACCTCACAACTGATGTATGTTTTGTGATGGGAGTGAATTGTCTAGGTTCCTGTCCAAGCATTTGATCCATTCCATGTACAGTAAAAGCTAATTTTTTCCAAGATCTTACTGGAAAAATTGGTTACTTAAGTATATGAAATATTTCAGAACAACCCTTTGTAAGGCTGTTCAGAATGCAATTACGCTAACAGCAGTGAATGCACTCTGTTAAGCACAAAGACAGTTGACATTTGCACATGTACAATTTCTAGTCCAGGAAATAAGTTCATTAGGCATGACCTGTTTTGATTGTCAGTTCTTTAACCTTCATTTAAGCGCTGTTTAAATTTTTTGACTTCTTCCCAAGTTTTAATCAGTTGCTATTCTGAAAATTGTGGATAAGTGTATGTTAGAGCCATGATTTGTGTGGATAGAAAATTTGTGAATGGCAGCTTTACTTTTCATATTATTGTTCAGGTCCCTCTAGAGGTTTGTAATAACACCTGTGAGCAAGTGGATTAGAAAATATCCAAAGAAGTTGCAGATGAATGCCAGTAGATTAAGTGAATTGACAAAAGCCTGCACATTGGAGTATAATGTGGGAAAGTATGAAGTTGTTCACTTTGGCAGGAAGAATGTAAAAGCAGAATATTACTTAAATGAGGAATGACTGCAGAGTTGAAGTGAAAAAGGCTATGCATGTTCTGGTGCAGAAGATACAAGGTTGGCCTATAGGTACTGCACATAATCAAGAAGGCTAATGGGATGCTTTGCTTTAATATGAAAGGAATTAAACAATTGTAAGAATGTTAAGCAGGCAATATCTTGAATACAGTCCACAGATTTAGTCTTCTACTTTGAGAGGGTGTGAATGCATAGCAGGTAGTTCAGAAGTTTTAACAGAATAATGCTTGGAATTAATGGGTTGCACTATGAAGATTGGTTGACAGGCTGGACCTTTTATTCCTCCAGAGCTTAGAAGCATGAGGGTTAAATTGATTGAAGTGTATAACATCCTGAATATGGAAAGGATGCACATTTCCACAATAAGTCAGTCTGGAACTAAGGGACACTGTTTTAGACATCAAAGTGTTGGGGGGTAGTATGTTAACAGGGGTTAGCTAGCTCAGTTGGCTGAAAAGCTGGTTTATGATGCAGAGCAATGTCAGCAGTATCGGTTTAATTCCTGTTAATTCCTGCTAAGGTTACCATGAAAGATTCTCCTGAAACTCTTCTCTTCACCTTAGGTGTAATGACCTCCAGTTAAAACCACCATCAGTCATCTATCTGTAATGAGAGAGCAGCCCGGTGGCATGGTGGCTTAGTGGTTAGCACTGCAGCCTCACAGCACCAGGGGCCCGGGTTTGATTCCGGCCTCGGGCAACTGTCTGTGTGGGGTTTGCACATTCTCCCCCTGTCTGTGTGTGTTTCCTCCGGGTGCTCCAGTTTCCTCCCATAGTCCAAAGGTGTGCAGGCTGGGTAGATTGGCCATGCTGAATTCCCTGGAGTGTTCAGGGGTATGTGGGTTATGGGGGGATGGGTTTGGGTGGGATGCTCCAAGGGGCGGTGTGAACTTGTTGGGCCGAAGGGCCTGTTTCCACACTGTAGGGAATCTAATCTAATAGAGACTTTACCTTTTTATATATTAGCATGAAAAGAGGATTAGCTAATAATAATAATTGAAATAAAGGAGGGCATTTTCAGGATGGAGTGTCACAGGAATCTGTGCTGGTGCCTCAATTATATACAGTATATGTAAATGATTTGGATGATGGAACTGAATCTGCTCTTGCCAGATATTCTGCTGATACAGAATAGGTGGGAAAATATGTAGTGTGGATGACAGAATCTACAGAAGGAAGTTGGTTAAGTGAATGGGAAAATACCTTGCAGATGCATTTCAGCTGGAAGAATAGATGAGCTGAAAATTATTTAAATAGGAAAAGCATGCAGAAAACTGAAACAGAGGGATTTGGAGACCCCTGTGGATGAATCAGAAGCTAACGATAAAGTTCAGTGAGTAATGGGGGAGGCATATGGACTGTTGGCCACACAAATGCCAGGTAATGGCTGTCTCCAACAAGAGAGAATCTAACCAATATTCAATCATTCATTGCCGTCATTGAATCCCATACAATCAAGACATGGAGTTTATAATTGATTAGAAACTAAACTGGACTTGTTGTAAAAGTCAGAGACAGTAGGAACTGTTGATGCTGGAGTTTGAGATAACAAGGCGTAGAGCTGGATGAACACAGCAGGCCAGACAGCATCAGAGGAGCAGGAAAGCTGACATTTCAGGTCTGGACCCTTCTTCAGAAATGGGGGAGGGGAAGTGGGCTCTAAAATAATTAGAGAGAGGGGAAGGCGATGATCGAAGGTGGATAGAGGAACAGATAGGTGGAGAGAAGACGGACAGGTCAAGGAGGTGGGAATGAAACCAGTAAAGGTGAGTGTAGGTAGGGAGTCGGGGTGGGGGTTGTTCAGTGAGGAGGGAAGGGCGGATAGGTGGGAGGGAAGACACAGGTCAAGGAGGCGGGGATGCAGCTAGTAAGTAGGAAATGGGGGTGGGATTAGTCAATGATGTGAGAGGAGCAGATAGATGGGAGAAAAGACAGATAGGTCAAGGAGATGGGTTGGTCTTGGCATGAGGTCGTGCGTGAGGAGATTTTGAACATGGTGAAGTCCACATTGAGACCATCGGTCTGCAGGGTTCCCAAGCGGAATATGAGGTGCTGTTCCTCCAGCCATTGGGTGGCATAGTTGTTGCATTGAAGGAGGCCCAGGATGATCATGTCGTCCAAGGAGTGGGAGGGGGAGTTGAAGTGGTTCACGACTGGTAGGTGTTGTCGTTTGTCATGAACCGAGCGTAGGTGCTCCACAAAACAGTCTCCAAGCCTCTGCTTGGTTTCCCTGATGTAGAGGAGACCATACCAGGAACAGCAGATACAACATGCCACATTAGCAAATGTGCAGGTGAACATCTGTTTAATGTGGAAGGTTTTCTTGAGGCCTGGGATCGAGTCGATTGGGGAGGTGTAGGGGCAGGTGTAGCACTTCCTGCAGTTGCAGGGAAAAGTGCCAGGGGTGGTAAACTTTCATTCATCGGAAGGGCTACTGAGTACAAGAGTTGGCAGGTCATGTTACAGTTGTACAGGACTTTGGTTTGACCACATTTGGAATACTGTGTACAGTTCTGGTTGCCACATTACCAAAAGGATGTGGATGCTTTGGAGAGGGTGCAGAGCGTGTTCACTAGGATGTTGCCTGGTATGAAGGGTGCTAGCTATGAAGAAAAGTTGAGTAGATTAGGATTATTTACATTAGAAAGACGAAGTTTGAGGGGGGACCTGATTGAGGTCTACAAAATCATGAGAGGTATAGACAGGGTGGATAGCAAGAAGCTTTTCAACAGAGTGGGGAACTCCATTACTAGGAGTGACGATTTCAAGGTGAGGGGGAAAAGTTTAAGGGAGATATATGTGGAAAGTTTCTAATGCAGAGGATGGTGGGTGCCTGGTACGCGTTGCCAGCGGAGGTGGTAGAGGTAGGCACAATAGCGTCATTTAAGATGTATCTAGACAGATACATGAATGGGCAGGGGGCAGAGTGATTGGAAAATAGGCAACAGGTTTAGGTAGAGGATCTGGATTGGCGCAGGCTTCGATGGCCGAAGGGCCTGTTCCTGTGCTGTAATTTTCTTTGTTCTTTCTTTGTTCTTCTTTGGGGCTAGTGGGGAGTGTGGATGTAAATACTGTGTCTACACATGGACATGTCAGAAGCTGGGAATCCTGCAGCATGTAACTCTCCTCCTGACTCCCTAAAGCATGTCCTCCATCGACAAAGCACAAATCAGGAGTGTAGTCGAATACTTCCCTCTTGCCTGGAAGAATTCAGTTTAAATAATATTCAAAGCTTGACACGACACAGGACAAAACAGCCTGCTTGATTGGCACCACCTTTACAGAACATCTGCCCCTTCTGCTCAGTAACAGTAGTGTGTCTACAAGATTCACTGCAGAAATTCACCAAGGCTCCTTAAATGGCACATTCCAAACCAATGACCACTACCGTCTAGAAGAACTAGGGCAGCTGAGATATAGAGCACTGCCACAAGTTCCCCTCTAAATTGTTCACTATCTTGACTTCGAAATATATCATTGTTTACTCAGTGTTCCTGGGTCAAAATCCTGGAACTCCTCCATGCAATAGCATTACGGGTCCAGCTCCAGCACATGGACTGCAGCGGTTCAAGAAGGCAGCACAGCACCATTTTCTGGAGAGCAGTTAGAGTTGGGTAATAAACACTGGCCTAGCCAATGGCTTCCAAATTCCATGAATGAATAAATCTCAAAACATTTCCCTAAATAGCATAGCTACCTCAGGCATTTCCAAAGGCCAGTTAAGAATCAACTTCTTACTGTGAGTTTGGAATCATGTGGGCCAGATTGCATAAGGATAGCAGATTTCATTCCCTGTAGGGCACTGATGATCCAGTTGGATTTTATGTTAATGCATAGTTTCACGGTCACCATTACTGAGATGAGCTTTCAATATAGAACATAGAACATTACAGCACAGTACAGGCCCTTCGGCCCTCAATGTTGTGCCAACCTGTCATATCGATCTGAAGCCCATCTAACTTACACTATTCCATGTACGTCCATATGCTTGTCCAATGATGACTTGAATGTACTCAGCATTGGGCTCACAATCTTGCTCTCCCTCACACTTTCTCACTGACCCCTATGCTCGCTCAGTTTCTCCACAGGAGATAAGTAGATTAAAGTAAGAAATGCTGTGAAGGAAGGAAAACAAAAGTTAAAACAGATGAGCTCTTGGTAAGAGCCCACATGCAGCAGTGAATCTCCACTGCCATCTTTAACTAATCTCCACCCACTGCCACCTGATTAAACCAATTTTTACTGATGGTGGAATAGGTTTAGGGAGGGTCATTAAACTCTGAGAAGTAAAACCCAGATATAGAAGGCCATATAAAGTAATGACTGAGATTGAAAAGATGCCATTTTGGCTGTTGCAAGTGCTTTAACCTGCAGTGTTAGAGCCACAAATTAATGAAATAGATATGAATGCTCTTGAACAGTTGATGAGATCTTTATAATTATCATGATCTGAAAATTTATTTAAAAATGCATTCTTGCTTGTACTTTGTATTCCGTGTATGAGTACACCCAAATCTTTCTGAACATTGTAACATAGAAAATAAGAGTAGACTAGCTGACTCTTTGAGCCTTCTCCACCATTCAGTATGATCGTGGCTGATCATCCAACTCCGCACACTGTTCTTGCTTTCCCTCCATTTCTTTTAGCCTTAGGAACTGTTTCTAACTCCTTCTTGAAAATATTCAATGTTTTGGCCTCAACTGCCCACTGTGGCAGGAAATGCCACAAGCTGTGAGAAAATGAAGAAATTTCTCCTCATTTCAGTATAAATGGCCTACCTTAATATCCTTAACCTATGACCCTGGTTCTGGAAATGAACATGAATACTTTCAGGTTTCAAGACTCTGAAAAAAATGTTCAGCATTTCTGTTCTTGCAACTAAAGTACATAACTTGAGTTCCATCATTACACTCCATTTGTTACCTGTAGTGTATTTGTCTATATCTGTTTGGAGCCTCTTTGTATCCTACTCAAAGGTTATAATCCCACCTAGTCTTGTACCACTGAATGTAGATGTATTACTCTGTCTTTTTATCTAAGTCCTTAAACATATTGTCAGTAGCTGAAATCTAGCACTGATCTTTGTGCCAACACTTGAGTCATAGTCTCTGAATTTGAAAATGCCCCATTTATGCCAACTCTTTAGAACATACAACACTACAGCGCAGTACAGGCCCTTCGGCCCTTGATGTTGCGCCGACCTGTGAAACCAAACTGAAGCCCATCTAACCTACACTATTCCATTATTATCCAGATGTTTAAAATGACCATTTTAATGCCCTTAATCTTGGCAAGTCTACTACTGTTGCAAGCAGGGCATTCAACGCCCTTAGTACTCTGTGTAAAGAACCTACCTCTGACATCCACACTATCCATAACACCACCAACTTTTGTGTCATCTGCAAATTTACTAAGCCATCCTTCTACGCCCTCATCCAGGTCATTTATGGCCTCAAAACATATCCTTGTGGTACACCACCAGTAACTGAACTCCAGGATGAACATTTCCCATCAACCACCACCCTCTGTCTTCTTCCAGCTAGCCAATTTCTGATTCAAACAGCTAAATTACCCTCAATTCCATGCCTCTGTATTTTCTGCAAAAACCTACCATGGGGAACCTTATCAAATGCTTTACTGAAATCCATAAACACCACATCAACCACTTTACCCTCAACACCTGTTTGGTTACCTTCTCAAAGAACTCAATAAGGTTTGTAAGTCATGACCTACCCTTCACAAAACCGTGTTGACTATCCCTAATCAAATTATTCCTTTCTAGATTATTATAAATCCTATCTCTTATAATCCTTTCCAACACTTTACCCACAACCGAAGTAAGGCTTACTGGTCTGTAATTACTGGGATTGTCCCTCCTCCCCTTCTTGAACAAGGGGACAACATTTGCTATCCTCCAGTCTTCTGGCACTATTCCTGTTGACAATGACGACATAAAGATCAAAGCCAAAGGCTCTGCAGTCTCCTCCCTAGCTTCCCAGAGAATCCTAGGATGAATCCCATCCGGCCCAGGGGACTCATCTATTTTCACACCTTTCAGAATTGCTAACACCTCTTCCTTGTGAACCTCAATCCCATCTAGTCTAATAACCTGTATCTCAGTATTCTCTTCGACAACATTGTCTTCTTCCTGTGTGAATACTGATGAAAAATATTCATTTAACACCTCTGCTATCTCTTTGGACTCAATGCACAGCTTCCCACTACTGTCCTTGACTGGCCCTAATCTGACTCTAGTCATTCTTTTGTTCCTGACATACCTATAGAAAGCTTTAGGGTTTTCCTTGATCCTACCTCATGTCCCTTCCTGGCTCTTCTTAGCTCTTTCTTTAGGTCCTTCCTGGCTAACTTGTAATTCTCAAGCGCCCTAACTGAGCTTCATGCTTCATCTTTACATAAGTCTCCCTCTTCCTCTTGACAAGAGTTTCAACTTCTTTAGTTGGTTTCCTTGCTTGACCACTTCCTCCCCGCCTGAAAGGTACATCCTTATCACGGACATGCATTGACTGTTCCTTAATCAAGCTCCACATTTCAGTGGTGCCCAACCCCCGCAGTTTCCTTCTCCATCCTCTGCATCCTAAATCTTGCCTAATCGCCTCGTAATTACCTTTCCCCCAACTATAACTCTTGCCCTCCGGTATATACCTATCTCTTTCCATCGCTTAAGTAAACGTAATCAAACTGTGGTCACTATCACCGAAGTGCACACCCATCTCCAAATCTAATGCCTGGCCTGGTTCATTACCCAGAACCAAATCCAAAGTGGCCTCACCTCTTGTTGGCCTATCCACATACTGTGTCAGGAAACTATCCTGCACACATTGGACAAAAACTGATCCATCTAATGTACTCAACCTATAGCATTTCCAGTCAATATTTGGAAAGGTAAAATCAACTACCCTGTTACCATCGCTCCTGTCCAGAATCATTTTGGCAATCCTTTTCTCTACATCTCTGGAACTTCTTGGAGTCCTATAGAAGACTCCCAACAGGGTGACCTCTCCTTTCCTGTTTCTAGCCTCAGCCCATGTTACCTCAGTAGATGAGTCCTCATGAAATGTCCTTTCTGCCGTGGTAATACTGTCCTTGACTAATAATGCCATACCTCCCCCTCTTTTACCACCTTCCCTGATCTTACTGAAACACCTAAACCCTGGAACCTGCAGCAACCATTCCTGTCCTTGCTCTATCCATTTCTCTGAGATGGCCACAACATCGAAGTCCCAGGTACCAATCCATGCTGCAAGTTCACCCATCTTATTCTGGATGCTCCTGGCGTTAAAGTAGACACACTTCAAACCATCTTCCTGCCAGCCGGTACACTCCAGTGACTTTGAAGCCTTATTTGAGACTTCACTACTCTCAACTTACTGGACACTGGAGCTACATTTCAGGTTCCCATCCCCCTGCTGAATCAGTTTAAACCCTCCTGAAGAGCATTAGCAAATTTCCCCCCCCCCCCCCCCCCAGGATATTGGTACCCCTCCAGTTCAGGTGTAGACCATCCCTGTTGCAGAGGTCCCACCTAACCCAGAATGAACCAATTATCCAGGCATCTGAAACCCTCCCTCCTGCACCATCCCTGCAGCCACGTGTTCAACTGCTCTCGCTCCCTATTCCTCACCTCACTAGCACTATTTGTTAATCAGTCTTCTGTTCATCCTAATATATCATCCACAACCCCATGAACCTTTGTGGGGATCTTATGAAATGCTTTTTTGGAAATCCAAAGATATCAACCTGTTCCTTTTACCTACCCTACTAGTTACATCCTCAAAAAACCCCACAAAATTTGTCAGAACAGTATTTCCCATTAATAAAACCATGTTGACTTTGTTCTAATTATACAGTGCTTTTCTAAACCTATTTCTAGATTTCCTAAATAATAAATTTCCATATTTTCCTGATAACTAATATCAGGTGAACTGAACTGTTGAATAGATCGTGGAAACAGATCCCTTCATCCAATTTGTCCATGCTAACTAGACATTCTAAATTAATCTCGTCCCATTTGCCAGCATCCCTCTAAAACCCTTGCGAATCATAGAATCCTACAGTGTGGAAACAGGCCGTTCGGCCCAACAAGTCCACACTGACCCTTGGAGCATCCCACGCAAACCCATCTCCCTATAACCCACCTAATCTACAATCCCTGAACACTATGGGCAATTTAGCACAGCCAATTCACCTAGCTTGCACATCTTTGGACCGTGGGATGAAACCAGAGCACCCGGAGGAATCCCTCGCAGGCATGGGGAGAACATGCAAACTCCACACAGGCCACCCATGGGTGGAATCAAACCTGGGTCCCTGACGCTATGAGGCAGCAGTGCTAACCACTGAGCCAACGTGCCGCCCCAAATTCATGTACCCATCCAAATGCCTTTAAAACGTTGTAATTATACCAGCGTTCACCACCTCTGGCAGCTCGTTCCATACACACACTACCATCAGTGTGAAACTGTTGCCCCTTAGGTCCCTTTAAACGTAAGCCCTTTAGTTTTGGACTCCCCCACCCTGGGGATAAGACCTTGGCTATTCACCCTATCCATGCCCCTCATGACCTTATGAACTTCTACAAAGTACTCCCTCAGTCTCTGAAGCTCCAAGGAAAATAGCCCTAGCCTGTTCAGCTTCTCCCTATAGCTCAAACTCTCCAACCCTGGCAACATTCTTCTATATCTTCTCTGAACCCTTTCAAGTTTAACAATAGCTTTCCTGTAGCAGGGAGACCGGAATTGAACACAGTATTCCAAAAGTAGCCTATCAATGTCCTGTACAGCCACAACATGACCTCCTGTACTCAATGCACTGATCAGTAAAAGCAAGTGTACCAAATACCACCTTCATTGTTGTCTGCATGTGACTCCACTTTCAAGGAATTATGAATCTTGATGGCAGCACTCCCCAGGACCTTGCCACGAAGTGTATAAGCCCTGCCCTGACTTGACATCCACTGCCACTCCTCGGCCTATTTGCCCATCTGATCAAAGTCCCTTTGTACTCTGAGATAACCATCTTTGTTGTCTACTACACTGTCAATTTTAATGCCCTCTGCAAACTTACTAACCGTACCTCCTATGTTCACATCCAAGTCACTTATATAAATGACAAAAAGTAGTGGACTCAGCACCGATCCTTGCAGTACACCACTGGACACAGGCCTCTGATTCAAAAAGCAACCCTCCACTGCTACCCTCTGCCTCCTACCTTCAAGCCAATTTGCATCCAAATTGGTATCTCTCCCTGAATACCGTGTGATCTAACCTTGCTAACCAGTCTACCATGCACAAACTTGTTGTTGCTGAAGTTTTTTTTCCTCTCTTGCTTTCTTGAAAAGCACTGTTGTGCTAGCTAACTTCAAACTTGATAGGAACATCCCAGAATCAAGGGACATTTGGAAAATCATAGCACCCACCATTTCTGTAGTTTTTGTCTTTTATATTTTGACTGCATGAGAGGAGACAAGTGGTTTGCAGCTCTCTCCTCCCATACTGTATGATTATTGACTTTTCCTTTCTGTTGGTGGTATTGTGAATTGTCCTGATGAGTGCAAGATGAAACAATTTGACAAGATGTCTCTTCCTGGAGATTTGTTGGAGTTTAATTCCTTGAGCTTCCCTGAGTATTTGTTCCCTGCCTGTACCAATTAATTTTCTCATTCCTATCAGCTCCTCGACTGTTTTCTGATATCTGGCCTGTTTGTTTTCTCTGTAAAATTGTGTTAAGTATACTTGTTCCATGTTTTTGACATTTTCTCATTCTGACTACAACGTATTCTGTCTCTGCTTCTTGTAAATCACTTACTAACTATTTTCTGTATCACTGCCTAATTTACTGTTGATTTCTACTTCTCTTTACGTCAACTTTTTGGTGGCCTTCTGCTCGCAACTAAAACATTCCAAATCTACAGGCTTTCCCTATTCTTTGCAAAATTACAAGCAATTTTTTAAGAAATAAAATGATACTATCCTTAATCCCGTTAGTAAGCTGTGGATCTGTCTCACTCAACTTCTTTCTTAGGATATATTTTTGAATATTTTGTCTTGTTTCTACAGATACTTCCCTTCTTTTAATCACCGAAGTTCTTAGTTTGTTGACTCACTTAACTGTAACCAACCTTGTATTCATATCTATGTAATTGGCTCCTTGTTTGTAAACAGTTATTGTGACTAAGAAAGGCAGGTAGGTAGATCCAGAGGTAGCAATGGAGCAGCAATTATCTGACAAATTTGAAATGCTTTCTGCTTGAGTGAACAAGAGCAGGGAATGCAAGGAGAATGACCAGACTGATCATCACATCATGGTGCAATATGTCCTTCAGGGAAGGAGACTACCATCCTTACCTAGTTTGGCCTACATGTGACGCCAGTTGCACAGCCATGTTGTTGAGCCTTAATTGCTGTTAGGAATAAGAATAAATGCTGGCCTATCCAGCTATGCCTTCATCTCATGAATAATTTTTTAAAATAACTTATTCAAGTGGGAGGACCCAATAGTTGCAGTTATAGATAGCAACTTTGGGGGGTAGACACTGCTCTCTGCCTCCGAGATCATGAGTCTTAAAAGCTGTGTTAGTTCCCCAGTGCCAAAATTAAGTACTTCTAGGGTTTGGAGAGAAACTTGGAGTAGGAGATTATGGATCGTGTTATCGTGGTCCTTGACATAAATAACACTGAGAAAGAGGCTCTGCTCAGTATGAGCAGATAAGATCAAATTGATGTAGGATAAATAAGGTCAGAGTCGAATTTGTGACTCTAAGATTGATTTGGGATATTGGCACCTGTACTGTGGACTAGATTGTTTGCCGATTTTAGGCTGAAGCATAACAGAAATTGCTGGAGAAACTCAGCAGGTCCAACATTACCTGTCGGACGAAAGAAGAATTAACATTTTGAATCGAGTGACTCTTCATCAGAACTGCTGCTATCAACAAGGCAAAATTGGTGCTCATGCTGAGGTTGAAGTGTGCAAGGTGAGGATTCATGGAGAGAATGGAGTTAGGATGTGAGTGGATAGGCAGAGATGGAGCCCAAAGAGAGAGACATATGAAAGGGGTTAGTAAATGAGGAGATTATGGATGCAGGCCAGGACAGAAGAAAAATTGTACAAGGGATAATGAGATCTAAAAGTGAAAAAATGGATTCACTGAGTAGAATATAACCCATATGTGATAATGAGCCCAGAATTTTGTGGGAAAGGCATAACAGGATAAAGTATTCGGTGAATAAAAAGCTGGAATCAGGCTCTAAAGTTATTGAACTCAGTTTGAGTCATAGAAGTTGCAAGTGTCCCCATTTGGAAAGTAAGATGTTTTTTGAGCTTGCGTTGAGGATCGCTGGAGCATTGCATTGGCTTTATAACAGAAATGTTGTATAGGGAACATGGTGCCTTGAAGTGAGCTGGAAGTTTGGGGACATTTTTGTGAACAGAATGGAAGTGTTCTGCAAAGTGTTTTGTCTCCCCATTGTAAAGGGTACCACATTGTGACCAGTGAATACAGTAGACTGGAATGAGTGAAATACAAGTAATCACTACTTCACCTGGAAGATATGTCAGGGGGTCCTTGGATTGTTGGGAGGCAGGAGGTAAAAAGGCAGGTATCATACCTATGATTTTGTGGGAAGATACTGTGGGAGTATGAGGAGATATTGGGAATGAAGGAGGAGTGTACCAGAGTGTCTTGGAGTGAACAGTCCCTGTGGAATGCTGACAGGTGGAATATGTATCTGATTGCGTCATCCTGTTGGAGTTGATGGAAATGGCGAATTATAGTTCTTTGGATGCAGAGGCTGGCATTGTGGTAAGTGAGGACCAGACAGACCCTATTATTACTCTGGAAGTGAAGAGAAGGAGTGATGGCGGAAGTGTGGGAGATGGGTCGGACATGGCTAAGGGCCCTGTCGACCACAGTAGCAGGGAATCCTTGGTTGAGGGAATAGATGGAATTTCTGAGAGGAGTTAAAGGAGAACTTGTTCAAAGTGATACCTACTTTCCCTAGATGGAGGAGGGTGGTTGTGGTTGTGGTTGTGCACGGTGCAGGAGTTCTTGCTAGGAAGAGGTGGAGAGCCTTGAGAACATCCTGATTGGGGGATGGATGTATACAGGGATTGCACATTGCTGGTGAAGAGGAGGCAATGTTGCCTGCCAGATGGGAATTTTGAAACTTTGTAAAGCATCAGAAGATTTACGGATGTAAGTGGGGAGGGACTGGACAGGGGAAGGAAAAATACAGTTGAGAAGAATTAAATTCTGTGGGGGCTGGAACAAGCAGAAACTGTGGGTCTGGACAGTTCTGTTTGTGGATTTAGGGAATAAGGTAGAAGTGGGCTGTATAGGATTGGGAACTGTGAGCTGGGAGGGTACCTTGGGACATCCCCAGGTGAGATGAGGTTGGTGACAGTTATGGACACAATAACCTGATGCTCAGCACTCATTAGAGAGGTCATTGTTCTGGGGGAAGGGAGGAGAACATGTCCAACAAGCTTGTGCCCAGCCTGTGCAATGTAAATGCCACCCTCCTGAAATGCTGTCTGGTAAATCATGGCTTTTTGTCTTGGCTTTGAATTGTTTGTCCACAAATGCTATTTCCCTTGGTTAGCTGAAGAAGTTGAGATGACACATTTGAGTTGATGATTAATTTTGTCACCTGTCTACCTTTGTTGAGAGGATGTTCTCAAAACCTGCACATTTAAAGGCTGGTGAATCACAGTAGGGATCATCCTTACATTTTCTCACAATTGTAAAGATTGCTCAGTTTGGTTCAAGAGGAATTCAGAAGAATTTGTTTCCATGTACAGTTTTTTAACTTGGTGAAGTCACTTCAGTATTAACCACACAGGTTTATTTGCTAGAGCTCTCACCCAGTATGTGTCTTATAAAAAGAATAATTTATTTTCTCATCTTATTTCTTTTCCCAGAAACGGCTAGTTTTATTTCTGCTGTCTTGTTGTTCCCATACCTGCTTCAGTTTTGATTCTTATACACAACCGCATCAACCATCTCCTTCTATCTCACTTTGCTTCCCTCCTTCTATTTCGGTCGTAAATACTCCATTCCTGACAAATTTGGTTGTTTTGAATACATTTCTGTTAACTTCAGTTTGTTTTTTGCGTCGTTGCAAACTAGCTATATTGAGATGGAGGTGCTGGTGTTGGATTCGAGTAGACATAATCAGGAGTCACACGACACCAGGTTATAGTCCAACAAGTTTAGTTGAAATTGCAAGCTTTTGGAGCGCTGCTCCTTCATCATTTTGGGAGCTGCGGTTCGCAATTTTGTGATTTTTGAATAAACCTGTTGGACTACAACCTGGCGTCATGACTTCTGATTTTAGTTATATTGAGAACAGTTGAATGTGTTTATTTTGAATGGGCACTGTGCTGAGCGTGCAGCAGTATCATCCTATGGATGTACTGAAATTGCAGGATACTGGATGTGTTGTAGTAATTGTAACCTTCTGATAACAATAGTGTGAGAGTGTATTGAAGAACTAATTATTTTGACAGTTGTGCTCTCAAAGAACTTCAGTTAAAAGAGTAATCAACCCGAAACATCAAACTTTCCTGCTGCTCTGATGCTGCTTGGCCTGCTGTGTTCATCCAGCTTCACACTGTGTTGTCATTTTTCACAGTTTGTTTCATTACTAATCTCTTACAATGCCAACAGAGTTATACATCAAATGAATAAATATAGATGAAGGAGAATGGCACAGTGTAAAAACCTCAAGAAATTACATTTGTTTCCACATAACTGAAGGCTTTTGCCTCTGTAACCTACTTGAAGCAATTGCAAACACCGGTCACTCATTAAGTGTTCACTGCCGTACGGACCTCTTTTATTCCCAGTCTCCTCCGCATGCTGTGGTTTTGCCTCCAAGTACCCTCAACCTAACTGGAGAAGACCTTCATACAGAGAAGGGATGTGTTGTTTCTGAAGCTGTAGTAAGTATTATTTTTGCTAGAATGTCAATTTAAGTGTGTCTCTATGTATCACACTAGCTAGAAATGCTGTTTCACACCAAGTGAATTATCTTGAAACTCGGGTGGTAAGGTTTCTGTGATGTCAAATCAGCTACCTCTGCTGGCTGGTGATTGGGGAACTACAATTACATTCCACGCTCCAGAATTGAAGGACGGATAATTGATGACACGGTGACTCAGTGGTTAGCACTGCTGCGTTCAATTCCAGCCTTGGGCGACTGTTTGTGTGGCATTTACATGTTGTCCCCACGTCTGCGTGGATTTCTTCCGGGTGCTCTGGTTTCCTCCCACAGTCCAAAAATATGCATGTTAGGTGAATTGGCCATACTAAATTGTCCTTACGTTAGGTGGGTTAGACGTAGGAAATACAGGGGAGTGGGTCTGGGTGGGATGCTCATTGGAGGGGCGGTGAGGATTTGTTGGGCCAAATGGCCTGTTTCCACACTTTAAAAAAAAGAGCTGGAGTGAAAAATTAGCTTTGTTTGCACTTTTGATTACTGTCTGGTGAGCTCTTTATCGTGCCTAGATGTAGTATTGCAGCTTAAAAATGCCTTGGGACTTCTATATGAATGATGAACAATTGCAGTGTAGGACAAGTAGACTAGTTTGAGATTTGACAAAGCTGTCCATTTAGAGTCATGCATATCTACTTTCTGATATCTGTGGAATAGAGTTTCTACAATTGCAGTTGATGACAGAGAATAGCCCTTAATTTTAAAGTTTAGGCTGGTGAAGTGAAATGTTATTTTTATTTCCTAATTAGCAGACCAAACAGAAGAGCTTTAGCTTCTTGTACTTCTTCAATGCATTATAGTCAGTGAAGTTTTGAAGAGTAGTTCCAGTTTGTAACCAAGTGGAAAAAGCTCCATGAAGTCAATTAGTGGTTCAGGTAGTTGTTTCTGGTTTAAGTTGATGACAAATGTTAACCAATTTTCTGCTTTTAGAACATAGAAAAGTACAGCACAGTAGAGGCCCTTCGGGCCACGATGTCGTGCTGTGGATTAATCCTAATCCAAAAATAAAATAACCTAATCTGCATTCCCCACAATTTACTGCTGTCCATGTGCATGTCCAGCAGTCGCTTAAATGTCGCTAATGACTCTGGTTCCACCACTACCACTGACAAAGTATTCCATGCGCTCACAACTCTCTAGGTGAAGAACCTCCCTCTGACGTCTCCTCTACCTTCCTCCTAACACCTTAAAACTATGGCCCCTCGTGGCAGTCAATCCTGCCCTGAGGAAAAGTCTCTGGCTATCGACTTTTTTCTTGGAATCATGCTATCCACATCTTCATGATCAACAAAACAAGCAGATGTTATCTTGGCTCAGGAATCTTTTGTTGCATTATTTAGTACTCCATCAGTGTTGCAGTGTTGGCCTAGATTTCCCAAGGCTTTGTGTCTGTTTGAACTCATAAATTGCAAAGATATAGTCACGTTCTCTGTGATAAATTTGTCAGTCTTGGCCAGATTGCTGTGCTGTATTCAGATTAGATTAGATTCCCTAGATTAGATTCCCTACAGTGTGTAAACAGGCCCTTCGGCCCAACAAGTCCACACCACCTCTTGAAGCATCCCCACCCAGACCCATCCCCATCGCCCTAATAACCCCCACACTCCTGAACACTACAGGCAATTTAGCATGGCCGATCCATCTAGCCTGCACATCTTTGGACTGTGGGAGGAAACCGGAGCACCCGGAGGAAACCCACGCAGACACGGGGAGAATGTGCAAACTCCGCACAGACGGTTACCCGAGGCTGGAAATTCAGTAAAGAAAGGCATATGTTCTCAGGGAGAGCTAAATGTTTTGGAAGTTTCATTAGTTCAGCTGATCTTACCTCTTTAAATATGGATGTGTGACACTGCTTGCTTAATGGAAAGTGTCACAATCAGGTGGAGTGGGGTTGATCAACTCCTGCTTTATCCCCCTGCTGGTTTGATCACAACAGGGATTTGAGTAAGAGGACATACTTGCCAATTAATTGTTTGAATATTTGTGTATCTTTTTTATTAACACCAATCAGACAGATTTTCTTGAATTTTAACAGAATCTGTATAGCTTTGATTGCACTTACTTAAGTAATGTAAACATTGGTTGGCACGGTGGCTCAGTAATTAGGACTGTTGCCTCACAGCACTAGGGACCCAGGTTTGATTGCAGCATCAAATGACTTCCCCAGTTTGGCCAGATCAATGTTATTGAAGTATTGTTTTCATTCTTTTCCTATTTCACCTTGAGATGTACTGACTGTTTGATTTGCTGCCATGTACATGGGGAATTGAAAACAGCCACTGTTTATAAGTCAATTGAGGCATGACTCAGCTGTTCATTCGTCAGTCTTACTCTAGAAATCTCCATTATCCAATTAAAGCCTCACCATATATTGCCTCATTGTCAATATATTCCAACTTGTTTCTCGAGTCAATTTTAAAAAAAGAAATACAGTACTAGAACCAATTAAACGTCTATAAGACAACCTGGAACTTTTAACTAAAATTAAATTCAAATGCTAAATAGAACTTACATTTTTTACAAAAAGGCATTGTTACAAATTGATTACTTCTTGAAATATTTTTGTTAGTTTTTTAAACAGTAAATTTTAAGAAGCTCTGTGATCAGCCCAAAAATTGACCACACCTGCAGGTATGCGCTATTGCATGAACTATTTGTGTCAACATGTTAATAAACCACGTAGCAATGTAAGTAATTACCACAACAATCTATTCCATAATTTTCATTAGGTCGTGCCAAGTTACAGACTTTTTTTAATTGACTACAGCCTAAATCCTTTCTCATTATACATATAGTAAAATATTGAGGGTCAGCCATATGGCTTTAATATTGTTGATGTGCTTCTGAAGGAACCAGTCTGTCATCAAGCTTAATAGTTTCTATTTATCTGATTAAACTGATTGTGACTTGATAACAGTATTTCTTTTGCGTAATTTCTAGACATGCTGTTAGTTTCGAGAATTTACATTTCTGGAAGGAAAACAGTAAATTTGGATCTGAAAAGAGTATTGTAGCTTAAATTTAATGTTAATTTATGAAATGTTGGTTTGTTCCCATTTTCTGAATGAGCTGAAAGTTAATGATTCCAAGCGTAGATTGCAATAGAAAATAAAGAGACTATCAGCTGAATTAAATTTAGAAAGAATTTTAAGTTTACAAATGCTTTAACTATAACCAAAACTGTTGCAGTGTCACAAATTGTTTGAAATGGATCTTTGTAGTTGCAATAAAAACATTGTTGGAAATAGTCAACAGTGCAGATAGTCATCACAGAACGTGTTAAGAGATGTAACACATTTTAAGCAAGTGCAGAGGGTTAGACGAACTTCTTGCAGCTGAGCTTTTTCTTTGCCATCCACATCTGAAATTTCACACCTTAGAAGAGCAGTGACTGGGTTGCAGTTATTTACTTTGGTTAGTTTAATGCAAGAATCTGAATTGTCTTTTTGAATCGATGTGTAATGCAATTTAGTGTGAATTGTAAATATTCAGCAATCCCTTGGCCTCTGTTATCACGCATATCATGCAACTTCATAGTAAGATAGAGGAAATATGGATGAGTGATACAAGCTAATATGTGCCGTTTTTATTGTGTCAGTTGTGTTGTAGAAAGGCTGCAGTTCAACTGAAACTGCCTTTCTTTTCACTCGGCTTTCAGCTTTAAAGAGCTTCTGTTGGATTACACTTATTTATGCAAGCAGGTTTTGTAAGAATTTGGTAGGCTTTACATATAGTTTGATTTGGTTTGAAATGTGCAATTTAGCATAGGTGAGTTTTTTTTGTGTGGCTGTATTTGTGCTGTTAGTGTTTACGACATGTATCAAAATGCAGCTTTGCTCATGCTCATGCACAATGTTCTGCTATTTTCCTTGGATTTTGAAGAAAAATGGAGAACTCCATTGTGTGCTTCATTTACTTATTGGCAGTATTCTAGCAAGTAGATTAAAATGCATGCAGTTTCACAATGGTATACATGGGCATTGCCAGTTCAGCTCCGTGCTGTTCAAGTTGCCAGTTTCTGTATCTCAATGATGAATATGGGTTTGTTTTGTGGCACTGATTTCAGTTTCAGTGGAATTTTACTAAGAACTGGACAGCAAATTTGCGAGTCTTGTTTAGAATAACTTTTGCCCTGGATTTATGACTGCCTTTAAACTGGAATTTACCTTAATTAAAATAATGGATTATTGAGGAAAAAATTCCATTCATGAAATCACTCTCATTTTTTGACTAACCTGACTTAAATTTGTACATTTTGATTATACCTCATGTCCACTTGAGTTAGTAGTAGCCAGGTTCCATCTGGCTGATCTATCCTCAGATTGTAAACAGTAATCTATTTGATATTTTTATGTGGTTCTTAAATGGGATCCTTTGGGGCAATTGTGACAAGAGCTTGTACTGCCCTGTTACCAGGACATAAGATATATGAGTATGAGTAGGCTCTTTGTATCTTTGTTGGAGTAGGCTAAAAGAGTCAATCTTGGCTGACCTTCATCTTCAGCTCCACCTGTCAATGTTATCTCCATATGCCTTAATTTCTGAAGAGCAAACCACTCGATCCCATTTTCTTGTTCACATTCCATAGCTCTTCAAATGTATTTCCCTCATTCTCTGTCTAAGAGAATACAGAAGATTCACAATCCTTACAGGGACAATTTTTTTTGTTCTGTCAGTCCCAAGTGGGTTAGCCTTTATTCTGAGTCCATAACACCATGATTACCAATAATAATTTCCTGAAATTCCTCATTTCCCACTGGACATGGGTTTGTCACTATTTACAGAATGTATCTTGGTTTCTATCAGGGAGGCAGATATGAAATTTTATTTTAATGCCTCTGTCATTTCATTAGTTATTCCCCATTTTAGTTTCTCCTGTCCCTGTCGCAAAGGATTGCATGCTTGCTAAATCTTTCTTACATGCCTGTGGAAACTTTTAAATTCAGTTCTTGTATCTCTCATTCATTGTTTATTAATTTATTGTCCATATTTGCTGAAATCTGATATGCTTCCAATCTTCGGGTTTGTTACTCTTTTTAGCAGCATAAACCTTTTCATTGATCATGAAAGATCATAGAAATTCTACAGTGTGGAAATAGCCCCTTTGGCCCAACAAATCCACACCAACCCTCAGAGCATACCACCTGGATGCATCCCCCTGTAACTCACCAAATCTACATATCCCTGAACACTATGGGCAATTTAGCATGGCCAACCCACATAGCCTGCACATCTTTGGACTATGGGAGGAAACCGTAGCACCCGGAGGAAACCCACGCACACACAGAAAGGGTGTGCAAACTCCACACAGACAGTTGCCCAAGGGTGGAATCAAACCCGGGTCCTGGCTGAATGAGGCAGCAGTGCTAACCACTGAGCCACCATGCCACTGCTTTTGTTTTAATACTACCTATAATTTCTCTCATGAGCTGTTATTGGACTACTTCTGTAGATTCTTATCTTGCAAAGGAGATTTATACTTGTTGTAAATACACTTAAGTGTTTACCGTTATCTATTTACCATCAGATCTTTTTAAAATGCGTTTATGATATATGCATACATACTGGGTAGGCAGGCATTTATTGCCCATCCTAAACTGACTTTGAACTGAGCAGCTTGCTGAGCCATCTCAGAGGGCACCTAAAAGTCAGTTGTGTTGTTGTGACTTTGAAGTCATGTGTAGGCCACGTGTAGATTTTTCCCCTAAAGGATATTAGTGAACCAGATGAAATGACAGATACAGTAGTTACATATTTGCCATTAGGTTAGCTTTAATTCCAAATTGAAATTTTACCATTCACCACAGCGGCATTTTGTATTATATTAAAGTAATTTCTGGACCTACCTTAGCCAATTTCATAGAATCATTGAATCATAGAAACCCTACAGTGTGGAAGCAGGCCATTTGAGCCACTGACTCTCCGAAAAGCATTCTACCCAGAACCACACCCCAACCCTATCCCTGTAAGCCTGCATTTCCCATGGCTAATCCACCTAGCCTTACAACCCTGGACACCAAGGGCAATTTAACATTGCTAATCCAGCTGCACATTTATGGACCAAACCAGAGTACCCGGAGGTAACCCACACAAATGTGGACAATGTCAGACACCACATGGACAGTTGCCCAAGGGTGGAAATGAAGTTGGGTCTGTGGTGCTGTGAGGCATCAGTGCTAACCACTGAGCTACCATGCCACCATGTGGCCCTTATACTTGCTTTGTGTTTAGATTGAAGCAAGTCAGTGAAACATTTTCGTAGGATTGTTATTCCTTTGAAGCTTTTTTACTACAACGTAGTGAATTAAACCTTTCTTGTGGAATTTTATTAGATGCAAAATAGCCTTTTTCCAATTTATATATAGAAGTCCATCTTGGGAAAAAAAGCTTGGTTTATCTTTTGCACATGCTGTAAGATAAGTTGTCTGGTATATAAGAAAATTAACATCCATCCATGCTGTGTTAGCATTATACGTATGCAGCCATCTTCCTAATTTATGTTATGTTCTACACAGTGATTAGTATTACTCTAAAAATTCCCAGTAGAGTTTAATGCATCTCTTTCTTAGCTGCTCCTAAATTTATTCCACATTCTGAGTCATGGAATCCCTACTCTGTGGAAACAGGCGCTTTGGCCCAACAAGTCCATACCGACCCTCACAGCATCTCCCCTAGACCCATCCCCCTATAACCCACCTAACCTACACATCCGTGAACACTGTGGGCAATTTAGCATGGCCAATCCACCTAACCTGCACATCTTTGGACTGTGGGAGGGAACTGGAGCACCCAGAGGTAACCCACGCAGACACAGGGAGAATGTGCAAATGCAGACAGTTGCCCAAAGGGGTAACCCAGGTCCCTGGTGCTGTGATGCAGCAGTGCCACCGTGCTGCCCCAAACTAAAAAGTTTTCTATCTGCTGCCTTTATCCATTCTGCGTTGCAATGGCTGCTTCACGCTTTTACACGTTGCCTGTCACTTCTTGAAATGTTAAGTATCCTGAAATATTTAGTTTCCAACCATGGCCATTTTTCAAGGCATGAGTCTTCTAGCATTAATTAAGCAAAATTAATTCACATATTTCAAATTCATGGCTTAGATTTGCAGTGGTGTAAGTGGGATTTAAGGCAAGTGAAACTTCTATAAAGTTTGGTGCCCGAATGCAATATTTGATTTTCGGATCTTATGGGAAGCAAGGGAAGAATTTGTGGAGCTGCTAGCAAAGATATTTGTATCATCTATAGTCACGGGTGGGCTGCTAGAGGACTGGAGTGTGGCTAATGTTGTGCCTTTATTTAGGAATGACTCTAAGGAGAAGCCTAGGAACTACAGTCTGACAACAGTGGTGAGTAAGTTGTTGGAAGGGGTTCTGACTGATAGGGTTTACATGCATTTGGAGAAGCAGAGACTGATTGGAAATAGTCTGCATGGCTTAGTGCATGAGAAATGTGTCTTCAATCTTGATTCAGCTTTTTTGAGGACGTAACCAAAAAGATAGGGCAGAGCAGGTAGTTATTGTCTACATGCACTTTAGTAATGCTGTTACAAGGTCCTGCCTGGTAGACTGGTTTCTTAAGTTGAATCACATGGGATTCAGGGAGAGCTTGCCAATTGGATACAAAATTGATTTGACAATAGGTGACAGAAGGTGGTGGTGGAGGGTTGTTTTTCAGACTGGAGGCCTGTGATTAGCATAAGGATCAGTGCTGAGTGTACTGTTGTTTCTCATTTTATATAAATGATTTGGGTGAGAATTTAGGAGGTATGGGTAGTAAATTTGCGGATGACACCAAACTGAATGGTGTAGTGGGCAGTGAAGAGATTATCTAAGATTACAAAGAGACCTTGATGAATTGGGCTAATAGACTGAGGAATGTCAAATGGAATTTAATTTGGATAAATGCAAACTATTACATTTTGTAAAACGTACAAGGGTAGGACTTATACAATTAATGGTAGGACCCTGGGGTGTGTGGTGGAACAGAGGCCTAGGAGTTTGGATACGTGGTTGCATTACAGGTAGACAGAATAGTTAAGGTGCATAGCATGCTTGTCTTCATCGTTCAGGCCATTGAGTATAGGAGTTGGGACATCATGTTGAGGTTGTACAGGACATTGGTGAGGCCACTTTTGGAGTACTGTGTTCGGTTCTGGCCGTCCTGCTATAGGAAGGGTATTAAATTGGAAAGACTTTAGAAGAGATTTACAAGAGTGTTGTCTGGACTAGAGGGTTTGACTTATAAGGAAGTACTGTATATCTCTGCGACTCTGAGAGGTTAGATAGGTTGGGACCCCTTTCCAACAGAGCATAGGAGATTGAGGGGTAACCTTGTAGAGATTTAGAAAATCACAAAGTCAAAAATCAAAAACCTTTTTCTGAGCATGCGTGAGTTCAGAACTAGAGGGTATAATGTTAAGGTGAGAGGAGAAAGATTTGAAAGGAAGCTGACAGAGCAAACTCACATGTGGTTCTTAAATGGATGAACTGCCAGAGAAAGTGGTAGATGTAGGTACAGTTGGAACGTATAAAAGTCATTTGGATAAGTAGATAAATAGGAAGAGTTTAGAGGGATGTGGAACAAATGCAGGCAAGTGGGACTGGTTTAGTTTGGGAAACTTGGTTGGCATGGACAAGTTGGACAAAATGATCTGTTTCTGTGCTGTGTGACTTTGTGACTCTGAGACCATAAAACCATGAGAAGTAAGAACAGGAGTAGACTAGTTGGCCTGTGAAGCATACTGTACCATTCAATAGGATCATGTTCCATCAGTTTAGGTGGTCTCAACATTTCTCTCAGCTAAAAGCCCCGTATGTGGTTTAGTAGCTTGTAGCCAAAATAACACTGAAATGTATTTTATCCTGTGACTGTGTTGTAGTGGGGCGTGTTGTGAGGTTGTGATGTGAAATGGGTATGATTCATATGCACCCTCAACGTACTATCTTTTTTCAACGATCCATTGTTAACTCCATTCACTTCACCTTGAAGTCAGAACAGAACACAGAACATAGAACATTACAGCACAGTACAGGCCCTTTGGCCCTCGATGTTGTGCCAACCTGCCATACCAATCTTAAGCACATCTAACCTACTCTATTCCATGTACGTCCATATGCTCATCCAATGACGACTTAAATGTACTTAAAGTTGGCGAATCTTCTACCGTTGCAGGCAAAGCGTTCCATACCCTTACTACTCTGAGTAAAGAAATGACCTCTGACATCTGTCCTCTATCTTTCACCCCTCAATTTGAAGCTATGCCCCCCTCGTGCTCGCTGTCACCATCCAAGGAAAAAGGCTCTCCCTATCCACCCTATCTAACCCTCTGATTATCTTATATGTCTCAATTAAGTCACTTCTCAACCTTCTCTCTCATGAAAACAGCCTCAAGTCCCTCAGCCTTTCCTCGTAAGACCTTCCCTCCATACCAGGCAACATCCTAGTAAATCTTCTCTGCACCCTTTCCAAATCTTCCACATCCTTCTTATAATGCGGTGACCAGAACTGTACGCAATACTCCAAGTGTGGCCGCACCAGAGTTTTGTATAGCTGCAGCATAACCTCTTGGTTCCGGAACACGATCCCTCTATTAATAAAAGCTAAAACACCGTATGCCTTCTTAACAACCCTGTCAACCTGGGTGGCAACTTTCAAGGATCTGTGTACATGGACACTGAGATCTCTCTGCTCATCTACACTACCAAGAATCTTACCATTAGCCCAGTACGTTGCCTTCCGGTTACTCCTACCAAAGTGCATCACCTCCCTCTTGTCCGCATTAAACTCCCATTTGACACCTCTCAGCCCAGCTCTGCAGCTTATCTGTGTCTGTCTGTAACCTACAACATCCTTCGTCACTACCACAACTCCACCGACCTTAGTGTCGTCTGCAACAGCTCAGGATGTTGGTCTGACCATTGAAATGGCTCAAGAATCAAGTGTTTCATTTGTAGGGTTTTCCAGACGTTATTGAGATAAGAGACACTGTAGCAGCAAAGAGTTCAAATCATTTGCAAAATGAAGAATGCCCTACTAGCTCTCGAGTCTGTCTTTTCTGGGATTACAATGTGAGAGAAAGAAGGCAGAAATGTAGATATTTCGAGAAATTACTGCAATCTTGAGCTAATGAGAATAATGGTTGCGATGTTGTTAGAACATAGAACATAGAACAGTACAACACAGAACAGGCCCTACAGCCCACAATGTTGTGCCGACCATTGATCCTCATGTATGCACCCTCAAATTTCTGTGACCATATGCATGTTCAGCAGTCTCTTAAATGACACCAATGACCTTGCTTCCACAACTGCTGCTGGCAACGCATTCCATGCTCTCTCAACTCTCTGCGTAAAGAACCCGCCTCTGACATCCCCTCTATACTTTCCACCAACCAGCTTAAAACTATGACCCCTCGTGCTAGCTATTTCTGCCCTGGGAAATAGTCTCTGGCTATCAACTCTATCTATGCCTCTCATTATCTTGTATACCTCAATTAGGTCCCCTCTCCTCCTTTTCTCCAATGAAAAGAGACCAAGCTCAGTCAACCTCTCTTCATAAGATAAGCCCTCCAGTCCAGGCAGCATCCTGGTAAACCTCCTCTGAACCCTCTCCAAAGCATCCACATCTTTCCTATAATAGGGCGCCCAGAACTGGACGCAGTATTCCAAGTGCGGTCTAACCAAAGTTTTATAGAACTGCAACAGGATCCCACGACTCTTAAACTCAATCCCCCTGTTAATGAAAGCCAAAACACCATATGCTTTCTTAACAACCCTGTCCACTTGGGTGGCCATTTTAAGGGATCTATGTATCTGCAGACCAAGATCCCTCTGTTCCTCCACACTGCTAAGAATCCTATCCTTAATCCTGTACTCAGCTTTCAAATTCGACCTTCCAAAATGCATCACCTCGCATTTACCCAGGTTGAACTCCATCTGCCACCTCTCAGCCCATCTCTGCATCCTGTCAATGTCCCGCTGCAGCCTACAACAGCCCTCAATACTGTCAACGACACCTCTGACCTTTGTGTCGTCTGCAAACTTGCTGACCCATCCTTCAATGTTGTTGTAAAGCTTGGGATGTAGTTGGAAAGTTGCTTTGTGGAGCTGAAAGAAATTGAACGAAATCCAACTTAATGCTACTGAATTCACAATGTAGAGTATGGAAAATTGATTAATCCAGTTCTTGGAATTTGCCAAGTTGCTTAAGTATATTATGCCTCATGATTGACCTTGAACTTGGGTGGTATGTTAGCCTTTCTGACTTCGGAGAAACTAATGTATAACTTGTTGAAATCTTCTATGTTCCAGTTTGATTTGACAGCGAGCAATTAACTATGAAGAAATGATTGGACAGTTAGTATAACTGCGATAGGTTTGTCTTGGGCATAATGATCTGGTATATGGCTCCTCTTTTCTCTATAGAATAGAAGCATTTAAAATGTATTAATAATAATGCATGTGCAGCCTAATAGAGACAAGTGGTGTGATCTGTCTTGCAGAAATAGTGCTCCTCCCTAATGTGTTAGGGAAGAAATTTTTTTAGGGTGGGCATGTACTGGATTTCACCGGTTTTAACACTTTGGTAAATTTTGTAATGACTGTAGGAGTCTTGTACAATTCCTGCTGCTTTCTGTATTGAAGTCTTCAAGCTGTTCATGATCCTTCTCTTATGCAAGTGCAAACTGGGTTTGTGCACACCATGACTTCATGACCACAGGTGGCACAGTGGCTTGGTGGTTAGCACTGCTGCTTCACAGCGTCAGGGACCCAAGTTCAGTTCCTCCCTCTGATGACTTTCTGTGTGGAGTTTGTGCATTCTGTCTCTGTAGGCTTCCTGGGTGCTATATATTCCTCCCATAGACCAAAGATATTCGGGCTAGGTGGATTGGCCATGCTAAATTGCCCATGTAGGATGCATTAACCATGGGAAATGCAGGGTTATGAGGATAGGTCTGATGGTGGATCTGGCTGGGATGCTCTTTGGAGGGTCACTGTGGACTTGATGGCTGAGTGGCCTGCTTCCACACTTCAATGATTCTGTGACAGCAGTGATTTTCCATGGACCAATTATGCTGCTGCTTGTAGAATATGCAGGTGGCTTCGAAACTGACCCAAATAAGGTTTATGCCAGCACAGCAAGAGAAAGAAGTTGGAGAGAAAGGCATGGAGTAATGCAGGTTCTTTGGAAAACTGAAAGTACTGTGGGTGCTCGATCACCAGGGTTACCAGACAAGAGAGTATTGGATTAACATTGAATACTTTGCACTGCTGTAAGCTGTCCTCTGTGCAATATTTGCTATGCTGATGGCAAAAGCAACTAGTTTTGCCCACCGGACAGAAGCCGAGAGATTAGTGCTGAATCCCTCATGTTTTAGGCCATAATGTGTGTTTTAATGTGCATTGGCTGTGATGCGATTGATGAATAGTGGAGAGAGAGAGATGCTGGATAATCTGAGATAACAAGGTGTAGAGCTGGATGAACACAGCAGGCCAAGCAGCATCAGAGGAGCAGGAAAGCTGACATTTCGGGCCCAGATCCTTGTAGGCCTGAAATGCCAGCTTTCTTGCTCCTCTGATGCTGCTTGGCCTGCTGTGTTCATGCAGCTCTACACCTTGTTATCTTTGATGAATAGTGGATGCCGTTTGGTTAATGTGAATTTTCTACTGTACAGTATAACGATTTTCTATTGTGATTTCCCTATTACGCAAATTTCTATAGCGCGAAGTCACACAAGAATGCAACTATCTTGTTTATAGAAGTAATATCTGTGTGTAAACGAGATTGATTCTGAAATTTGAGGTAGATTTGTCAAACTGAGGTGGCACTCATTAGAAGGAACAGTCTAACCTAACTGTAGCCAAGAAAAGGCAAAAGGCTTTGATTATATTTTAAAAGAATTACGGCAGATGAAAACCCAGTGCAGATTATAGTGCATGATATCACATAATCAAAAACAAAATATTTAAAGCAGCATGCTTGTCTGACATGAGGTGATTTGGTGAGTCGTTGAAAGATTGACAAGTGGTTGCACAGAATGAGCATGAACTGCACTCTCATTTCAACTGTTTAAAAGTCAGTTTGAATGCTAACGTAGAACATTGAACAGTACAATGCAGGACCGATGCTTTGGCCCACAATATTGTGCCGAACTTTTACCCTAAACCTCAGGTCTATCTAATCTCCATCCTTATCTTATACTATCACCCATATGCCTACCCAACAGCCGCTCAAATGCCCCTAACGAGTCCGACTCCGTTACCCTCTCCGGCAATGCATTCCACGTCCCTACTGCTCTGAGTTAAGAACCTACCTCTGACATCTCCCCTATATCTACCTCCACTCACTTTAAAACTATGTCCCCTCGTAATAGTTACCTCCACCCGAGGAAAAAGTCTCTGGCTGTCCACTCTACCTACACCTCTGATCATTTTGTACACCTCTATCAAGTCACCTCTCATTCTTTGTCGTTCTAAAGAGAAAAGCCCTAGCGCTATCAACCTTTCCTCGTAAGACCTTCCCTGCATTCCAGGCAACATCCTGGTAAATCTCCGCTGCACCTTTTCCAACGTTTCCACATCTTTCCTGTAATGATGCGGCCAGAACTGGACACAATATTCCAGATGTGGCCGAACCAAGGTTTTGTATGTCTGGAGCATAACTTCATGGCTCTTGAACTCAATCCCTCAATAAATGAAAGCTAACACACCATTTGTTGTCTTAACAACTCTAACCACCAGGGTGACAGCTTTCAGGGAACTGTGGACATGAACCCCAAGATCCTTTTGCTCTTCCACACTGCCAAGAATCTTTCTGTTAACCTTGTATTTTGCTTTCAAGTTTGTTCTTCCAAAATGAAACACCTCACACTTTTCAGGGTTAAACTCCATCTGCCACTTCTCAACCCAGCTCTGCATCCTATCAGTGTCCCTTTGTAACCTAGAACAGCCCTCCACACTACCCACAACTCGACTCACCTTTGTATTGTAACTTTGAAAATGTCTGGTAAGGCCTGTTTTGAAATTTTCATTGACCTTGACTGCCAAGATATGTATAAAGAGCTTGAAACTGAGAGAGAAGATTGAGGTACATTTCTACAAGTTGATTGTGTGCATTTCAAATGGAACTTGATGAACACAGAAAAAATAGTAAAAGGAGTAGATGATTGCATAGTGAAGCTAGGTCTGGTTGAAGGTGATGATTTCTGTTAATATTGTAGAATGTAGAGAATGGTGTGCATTGTAGATGGTTCTGCTAGAAGCTAAATGTCAATGCGAACTACTGCTTACAACCCAAACTGAATTATAGAATAGTGACAAAGCAAGAGGAGAACTTTCAGCCTATTGGCTGTGCTAGCTTTCTGCAAGAATGCGTAACCTAGTGCCACACATGCATCTTTCCCCAGAACCTTGCAGCTACTTCCTCTTTGGACAATTACTCAAATCTCTTTTGAAAGCCATTATTGAATCTGCTTCCACCTCTCTGGCAGGCAATGGGTTCATATCCTAGCCACTGGGTACGTAGAAAGATTTCCCCAATGTCACCTTTGTTTCTTTCGCCAGATACTTTAAATCTGTGTTTTCTGTTTCTTGATAATTCTCCTGATGGGAAGTTTATTTTTCCCTGCCTAATCTGGTCAAACTTCTTGCGGCTTTGACAGTGCCTCTCATGTCTCATCCTAACAGCCTCTTCCACAGAGTAAACAAGTCTCAACTGGTCCACCTGCTTGTGTAACAGAAATTCTCTTCCATGGAACTATTCTGTGAACTTTTCTTCTGCACCCTCTGTCATGCCTTCACAATCTTCCTGAGGTGTGATACCCAAAACTGAATGCAGCACTCCAGTTAAGGCTGAACTAGAGTTTCTATTAATTTGGCATGATTTTCTTGGCTGTACTCCTGTTTACAAAACATACGATCCCTTTTGTTTATTAATCTGCACTCTTCAGTCCCCTGCCACCTTCAATGATTTGTAAGCACGTATCCCCAGGCTTCACTCTTTTTGCACCCAGTTCTTCCACTAAATTGAATGACTTCAGACTTCTTCTCTGCATCTCTTTTCATCTGCAGTTGTCTACTCATTCCACCAACCTGTCAAAGAAATCTGGAATCCTAAGTGTTCTTGCAAACATACAAATTGGAAAAAAAAAATCTATGATTGAAGCTGATATCAAGTCATGAAGTATTTTTCACTTGATTGTGAAAATTTTCCTGTACAAATGAAATGAAGCAGCTTTTAGTGATAGTTTTTAAAAATATTATCGTCAGTATCTTTGAAAAGATCTTTCGTTGGGTGAAACTCACAAGGTCTGTTTTGATGCTAGATTAAATCAGCAAAATTGCTCAGTTCTAGAAATAGAATATTGCTAATTTGAATAAAGTTAGAGTAGAAATTGAATGCTTATTTCACAAAATATCAGAAGTTTGCTAAGCTATTAAAATGATTGTAGTTTGCTTCTGTTACATGTGCATATTGTCAGGTTTAATCCTGGCTAGTATCTGGCAGCATTCCTGGAAAGTATGTACAAGTTCAGCATAAATATTACAAGGAAAAGATGGTTGTAGTTATGGTCTGATAGAGCTGTTGAGTCTGCTTTCACAAGCTTTGAGGAATAAAATGGGAAGAATGAAGTAACCTTGATAGGTGCAGCAGGATAACTTGATGCCTTAATTGGATATATAACTTGCTATGTAAACTCATAAATAATTCCTAGATGATAACAATTCTGGTAATTTGAGGGAATCTCTACATATAACTTGGAGGCAATTGCATTTTGTGAAAATTAGCTACTTGAGCATAAGCTAATTTTCACTGACCCAAAGCTTGTTTCTTTTTGCGGAAAGTTGAATTTTGTTTGTGGCCACTTTACTGGCAGTCTGAAAAAACTGAAAGCCCTTATGATGTTCTGACATAATGTATAATATCCATAATTACAGGACACTAATGTTGACAGGGTCTGTGGACAACATTAAAGGCTTTGAATTCACAATAACGATAGGTTTTAGGGACTCTAAGTCATAGAAATCAGTAAATGGTAGTTTTTCAGACAGAAGGGAAGTTTAGAATAGAATCATACAATTCCTACAATGCAGATAGAGGCCATTTGGCCTATTTAGTCTTCACTGACAGTTTGAAGAGCATCCCACCTACACCCACCCTCTACCCTGTCCCTGTAACCCCACTTTTGCCGTGGCTAATTCTCCTGGCCTGCACATCCCTGGATACCACGAGGCAATTTAGTATGGCCAATCCATTTAACCTACATGTCTTTGGATATGCAGTATTAAGGTCAGTGCACCATACTAATGACGGCTGCTTGTAGATACACGGTTCGAGGCTTCCAGTTTGGGGTTCTATTTTGAGTGTTGAAGTGATGCCTATCTTTGTCTCTGGTAATTTGTGGTTGTGATGGCTCTGTTGGACTTGACAACATTGTATTTAATACTGTTGTCCAAGTACATCTGTCACTAGTACTGCCTGTTATGTCCTTTCTTCACAGTCTGTTCTAAATGACTGCTGTCTTTGTTACATCATGATACTACAATAATTGTCAAGTTTACAGATATGGAAATGTAGTAATCAGTAAGGAAGATTGCCCCCTTCACCCTTGCCTGCTCTTGTTGTCTCTCTTCCGTGCACTCTCGCTAGCTACAGCAGCACCTTCTCTCACTGCTGCCTGCGTCCGCCTACTTGCACTTGCTCACATTCTCTCTGAAAATAGAGAGAGTTTACTGAGAGTCGGAGACTTGTATCACTCTCTCTTCACTCCTCTAAACTCACCACTGTAAAAACCTGATGCGTGTACTCAGACCTGACTTAACTTATGGAGGGTTGTTGAATCAGCTAACAAACTGTTTATTTCATAACTATGCCTTACCTTATGTGTATGACTGTCAACCATTACTCTCAATTTAAGCCTTTTATTCCTCTAATTGGTTTCCTCTCCATTTAAAGTAAAGCTTTCAGTTTTGTAACCCAGCTTTTGGAACTCCCTTTCTAAATCACTGCACAACATTTTCTCTGTCCCTTTTGTGGATGATCGAAGGTGTGTCGGTTAGATATTCTGCAGCTGGCCAAAAGACTTTGCTTGCCGATGCAAAATTTCCCCCTTAAAATCAGGTTCTGTTTCTTGCACTCCTCAAGGCACTTTTGATTTTTTTGTTTCTGTTTAAAGGTACTGTATAAATGCAACATTATTGTACCAGTCTGCTTGATGGTAGATTATGGGTTCATTCCTCAGGAGCGAGAGAACTGGGGATCACTGTGCTGACAGTCAAGAAAGTATTAACAAAGATGTAGAATAAAGAAAGGTGTGATTACATATGACTTAAAGAAAATAGTGATGGAATGATCTTTCGTGGCTGTAATTATTTAAGATTATTTTAATTAACTGTATTAATTCATATCAACAAAATGTGAGGCTGGATGAACACAGCAGGCCAAGCAGCATCTCAGGAGCACAAAAGCTGACGTTTCGGGCCTAGTCCCTTCATCAGAGAGGGGGATGGGGAGAGGGAACTGGAATAAATAGGGAGAGAGGGGGAGGCGGACCGAAGATGGGGAGAAAAGAAGATAGGTGGAGAGGAGAGTATATTTGGGGAGGTAGGGAGGGGATAGGTCAGTCCAGGGAAGACGGACAGGTCAAGGAGGTGGGATGAGGTTAGTAGGTAGATGGGGGTGCGGATTGGGGTGGGAGGAAGGGATGGGTGAGAGGAAGAACAGGTTAGGGAGGCAGAGACAGGTTGGACTGGTTTTGGGATGCAGTGGGTGGGGGGGAAGAGCTGGGCTGGTTGTGTGGTGCAGTGGGGGGAGGGGACGAACTGGGCTGGTTTAGGGATGCAGTAGGGGAAGGGGAGATTTTGAAACTGGTGAAGTCCACATTGATACCATTCGGCTGCAGGGTTCCCAGGCGGAATATGAGTTGCTGATCCTGCAACCTTCGGGTGGCATCATTGTGGCACTGCAGGAGGCCCATGATGGACATGTCATCTAAAGAATGGGAGGGGGAGTGGAAATGGATTGCGACTGGGAGGTGCAGTAGTTTGTTCCACCCGAAGGTTGCAGGAACAGCAACTCATATTCCGCCTGGGAACCCTGCAGCCTAATGGTATCAATGTGGACTTCACCAGCTTCAAAATCTCCCCTTCCCCCACTGCATCCCTAAACCAGCCCAGTTCATCCCCTCCCCCCACTGCACCACACAACCAGCCCAGCCCTTCCCCTCCACCCACTGCATCCCAAAACCAGTCCAACCTGTCTCCGCCTCCCTAACCTGTTCTTCCTCTCACCCATCCCTTCCTCCCACCCCAAGCTGCACCCCCATCTACCTACTAACCTCATCCCACCCCCTTGACCTGTCTGCCTTCCCTGGACTGACCTATCCTCTCCCTACCTCCCCACCTATACTCTCCTCTCCACCTATCTTCTTTTCTCCCCATCTTCGGTCCACCTCCCCCTCTCTCCCTATTTATTCCAGAACCCTCACCCCATCCCCCTCTCTGATGAAGGGTCTAGGCCCGAAACGTCAGCTTTTGTGCTCCTGAGATGCTGCTTGGCCTGCTGTGTTCATCCAGCCTCACATTTTGTTGTCTTGGATTCTCCAGCATCTGCAGTTCCCATTATCTCTGTATTAATTCATATCATCTTTTAATGGAAGAAAGACCAAGTGGATACTAGAATGACCCCTCACAAGGTAGCACAGTGCACCATCGATCTGTTAGGGCTGGGTAAGTAGCGAACATTTAATTGGGTTTTATTTTACGCCTGTGTAAGATATAAAACACTTTTTTTTGTTGAAATGAAAATACCTGTGACAGTTATTCTCAGTATAGTAGTCAATGTTGGCTAAACTTGAAATGGCGGAGGCCGTCTTTAGAGAGCTTATTCAGTAAGACACTGGTGCATAACTCACTTAGCAGTATAAGTAATAAACTCCTATGGATAGGAATTTCTATCGGCGTGTTCTCTAAAGATACATTGTGTGTGACCTTTCAACATTTACAATCCAAAGAGTTTTAGCAAGGCTTATGTAAGACATTGTGTTTTATCTCCGTACATGCGGTATCTTCCTTACAATTTGAATTACATTTTGGCCCCATCCGGTGAAAGTGCAAGTTTATTTTTATTTTGAATGCATGTATTTCATGCTGTCAGTTATTTGGCTTGATTTTCAACTTTGCATTGCTTTTGCTTGAAACCATAATTGGCTTTCTTTATAGCATGGTTATTTTACCTCCACTTGCTATTTCTGAAGTTCAACACATTGTCTAACAGAAATCTGAAAACATCTGGCTGTAAATGACGACCACACTCAACAAATTAAGGGTGAGCTTGACCATATTGGCCATTCGGTTCCTTTGAAGGAAGAGACATTTCTTGTATTTAAGATTCTATAATAAATAATGTGATTGTTTTTAAAGTTTTTTTAATTAAAGAAAAAATGTGAATTTTTGAATGCTGAATTTCAGTGACTTCAAAATAAACCTTCTAGGAGTGGTGAACAAATATTAGCTTTGAAAACATCAAGCTGCTATTTTTCTGTAAATTGATTAAATCATCTACAATTTGTTTTGCAATTATTATCTCCACCATTAAATAACAGCTTAGTGAATTTTTTTTAACCTTACCTCACTAACAATTTTGCCTCGTTTCAATTTCAGTTGAATTTGTCTAATTTCCATTTGCAATTTTAATTCATTCTATTCAGTGAAACCTTTCAAGTGAATTGTATTAAAAATGTTCTCGCAAATGCAGCTGACATTTGAATATTTTCTCCTTTGCAAAAGCTCATCTCCCCTTGAAGTATAGACTAGGTTGAGCAGTTTTAGGGGCACCATGTGCTTTATCATGAACATGAAGAAAACACTGCGTTTAAGTGGTGTCTGTAAGGTGCAAGTTGCTTTTACCTGAGGTTATTAATTGCTCAATTTCAACTTTTTTCAAAAGTTGGTGGGACGGTATCTCCGGCCATTCGCTGAATACTTCGAATTAGATTGATCTAATTGTGAAATTTTATTATGTAATCTAACTTGGACAGATCACTATCAACAAATTTTCCCAAGAGCTTTTGATGTTGCTATCTTTCAGTCTGGCTACCCAACGAACCTACATAACAATGTATGTAGATTCTTTCATGACCTCAGGAACATATCAAATGTTTTACAGCCAGTGAAGTATTTTTCATGGATAGTTCTGCACTAATGAAGGGAAGCACAGCAGGCAATCTTTACATAGCAAGATCTAATCAAACAGCAGTGAGGTAAGAAAAGAATAATCTGGTGACCTTAATTGAGAAATGAGCGTAAGCAAGAATAACATTTTCTTCTAAACATGGATGAATGGACCAAAGTAGTCTGTCCCTCAGTGGTACCCTGATCTGCTCCTAACACTCCTCACTCCATCCCAAAAAATAACTGTGGCACCTTACATGCAATTGATAAACACTTGCCCTTTCACTTTCCTCATCCTCACTATTCAAAGCCAAAAATCAACCTTCCAGGTGAAGTCGCATTTTATTTGTGCTACTTTTAATCTAGCCTACTGCATTCACTGCTCACAATCTGGTCTCCTTTACAATGGCAAAATCAAATGCGGATTGAGTGGCCACTTTGCAGAACGCCACCACACCGTAAGAATGACCCAGGCTTTCCAGTTGCTTTCCATTTCTCTTTAAACCATCTTGCTCCCATGCTAGTATTTCCATTTTGGGCTTGCTACAGTGTTCCAGCAAAGTTCACTGCAAGAGTTCAGTGCGTGCTCTCTGCCCTTTGTTTGGTTACACTATTTTACCCTGACTGTGTCTTATTAGAAATATAGAAGATAGTAGAAGGAGGAGGCCATTTGGCCTTCGAACCTGCTCTGTCATTCATCACGATCATGCAACTCATTAGCCTAATTCTGCCTTCTCTCCATAACTTTTGATCCCATTCACCTCAGGTGCTATATTTAGCCACATCTTCAATACATTCAGTGTTTTGGCATCAACTTCTTCCTGTGCTAATGAATTCCACAGGCTCACCACTGTTTGACCCAAATGGTTTACCCCAAATCCTCAGACTGTGACCCCTGGTCTGGACACTCACCATTGGGAACATCCTCCCTGCATCTTCCCTGTCTAGTCTTTTTAGAATTTTATAAGTCTGAGATCCCCCACTCATTTGTCTGAATTCCAGTGAAAATAAGCCTACCTTGTCAATCTCTCCTCATACATAAGTCCCGCCATCCCTGGAATCAGCCTGGTAGACCTTCGTTGAACTCCCTTGAGAGCAAGAGTATCCATTCTTCCTCAGGAGACCAAAACTGCTATTGTGATATTCTAGGTGTGGCCTCACCAAGGTCCTGTATAACTGCAACAACACTTCCCTGCTCCTGTACTCAAAATATCTTGTAAGGAAGGCCAACATACCATTTGCCTTCTTTACCGCTTGCTGCACCTGCATGCTTACCTTCAGTGATTGGTGTACAAGGACACCCAGGTCCTCCTAAACACTCCCTTGTCCCATTTTAGAGTCATTAAGGTAGTATCTGCTGCCTTGCTTTTGCTTCCAAAGTGAATAACCTCATATTTATCCACATTATACTGTGACTACCATTGATCCGTCCACTCACCCGACCTGTCCAGATCTTGCTGAAGGATCTCTGCATCTTTGTCACGGTTCACTCTCTGACCCAACTTGGCATCATTTGCAAGCTTTGAGATGTTACATTTTGTTCCCTCATCCAGATCATCAGTATAGATTGTGAGTAGCTTTGCTCTGTGCAGAGCAGATCCATTTTCTCTTTTTCATGCTAACCATTTCTGTCTCCACAGATGCTGCTAGACCTGCTGGGTTTCTCTAGCTTTTTTTAAATTTGATAACACAACTATCTGATGAGGTTGCAAGTATAATTTAGGTCTGTCTTTGGTCAGTTGAAGATCTAACTGGAGGTGAGTGAGCACAATATCCACGTTTAGAGTGGTCAGGAATTGGAACTGTTTGTGCATTCAGATAACTACAAGCCTGAATTTCTGTATGAAGACAGACTCTTCGGCAGTTCTCCTTTTTTAATGTTTCCCATCCTGTGAAAACTTAAACATGTACCCAAATATCTTATGTGTATTACTCCAGTGATCCTAATAATAAGTGATGGTTGCAAATCTCCCAATGAGTAGAATCAGGATCCTGATGCTTTGTAGAAAGGACTTTTTTTCTGTCTTATTAAATCTTCAACTGCTAGGAGTGGTATCTGCAAACTCTTTTTGAGTATATTTTGTTTCATATTCTAATGGACACCTTTTGAGATGTACTGTAGGTGTCAATTTCCATTTTTTGTTTGAGAGGCATATTTATGGAACAGACTGAAATCACTTGGTTTATTGAGTCTATGCCAGCTATCTGCAGAGCAACCCAGTCAGAAGTATTTCTCCACTCAATCCCAGTGGCCCTGAAATTTTATTTCCTTCAAGAGCCTTCCAGATTTCTTGTAGACCATGTCAGCTTATGCAGCCTTTGAGGGCATACAGTTTCAAACCAATAAAATTTGCTGTACAATAAAACTTCTTCCTTTTATATCCTCCCCATATCTTCTCCCAAAAAGCTTAATCAGTGACCCTCAGTCTTTGTAAGATCACCTAATGAAAACACTGTCTCTTTGTCTACTTTATCCAAGCTGACATACTCTCTTGTATGGAGCTTTCAAATCTCCGTCAAGTATTGTGTGTTCCAAGGAGAGCAACCCCTGTTTGTTCAACCTGAACTGATAACTAAAACACCCCCATTCTTGGTACCACTGTAGTAAATTTCCTCAGTGCTTCTAGGGAACTTCTCAATCATCTTAAAATGTGGCCACCAGAATTGGATGCAGCTCTCTATCTGTGGCCTACCCAGGAATTTTTGGAGCTTCAATGTGACCTTTCTGCTTTCCTCTCTCTCTTTATGTAGCTCAAGTTCCGATATGCTTTGCTAATTGATCTATCAATATGTTCTAATATCTTCAAAGCACGAAGCACAGGCACTCCAGATCCCACTTCCTGCACAATATTTCGAACTATGTCAAAGATTATATATTGCCTCTCCCACACTCATCTGTCAAAATCTATCACTTGGTATTTCTCTGTATTAAGTTCCGTTTGCCCCATTTTTGTTTTAATTGATCATGCTTTGCATTTGCCACACTTTCCAGTTTGGTATCATTGGCATACTTTGCAATTTTGTGTTGTGTTCCAATAACCAAAAGCCAGTCATCCTTCTGGAACACAAAAGATGACCTGGCCACTGACTAGAATATCTCCTGAAGAATACTTTTTAAATAAAACACTTTACACTTTATGGGCGGCATGGTGGTTCAGTGGTTAGCACTGCAGCCTCATAGCACCAGGGACCCGGGTTCGATTCCAGCCTGGGGTAACTGTCTGTGTAGGAGTTTGCAAGTTCTCCCCGTGTCTGCATCGGTTTCCTCTGGGTGCTCCAGTTTCCTCCCACAGTCCAATGATGTGCAGGCTAGGTGGATCGGCCATAGCTAAGTTGCCCATAGTGTTCAGGGTTGTGTGGGTTATAGGAGGATGGGTCTGGGTGGGATGCTCCAAGGGGCAGTGTGGACTTGTTGGGCCGAAGGGCCCGTTTCCATACTGTAGGGAATCTAACCTAATCCTTCAGTGTGGAAAAACAGCCAATTACTTATTTGTTTCCCATTCCTATAACTGCCAGTCAAGCCTGATCTTCTATTTTAGCGCAGTTAGTTTGTTTTATCATTAACTGTGGTTATTGCAATTGTAACCCTCTTTTTTAAAAAAGATCCTCCTCTCCTAATTTTTTTCTGTTTTTATGTAGAAGAAATGAATAGGTTTATTTGACAGTTAGTTGGTTCCTTAGGTTTGAAAGTTACAAGGAAAACCCAGTGATGACACAACAAATAAATCATAAAACAAAATCGAAGAATTCCTACAGTGGAAATGGGGAACTAAATACATCTTTTATTATTATTATTACTATAAATGGCAGCCAGGAGGCTGGTGAAGAGTCACTTCCACCTCTTGCTTTCCAGTGTCCCTCAGTCAGATTCTAGTTGACCCATGCAGGAGCAATCCTTGTAAATTTACCAGAATGTCGAGACTTGCAACAACATACGAGCTCCTTTGGTGCACCAATTCTGACAAATTAAGCCCATTGTCTTGTAATCGCACCCCCCCACCCACATTTCAGACTTGCTCTTATATTGGTATGTTTCACCACTGTTAGGTTAGACACATGGTTAAGAAAGGACACATTGTTTGCCTGGTGCAGCCACATTCCTTTGTCAAACTCTGCATTTCATGGGTTCACAATTCCAGAACTGGAATATTGGAAAGTTTCAATCTATTTTTCAAGTTAAGATGAATTGGTGCCATCTTTTGTATTTCACGTAAGATTGTGCAGTGATGCTTAAACAGAAGGTCACGGCTATACTGTGTGCACGTTTTCGAGTCACCATATCCTAAAGGAAGTTCTGTTTGGCAGCACATATACTAAAATTGGAATGATACAGAGAAAATTAGCCCCGTACAAAGACGGCACACAAATTTGTGAAGCCTTCCATATTTTCAAGGGAGCCCTGTTGTGGTGCAGTGGTAATACCCCTACCTTTGGACCAGCAGGCCACGTTGAAGTCGCACCTGCTCCAGAGGTGTTTAACAACACCCCTGAACAGGTTCATTAGACAAATGGGTTAAATTAATTAAAGGAACAAGATGATGATTTGCCCCCTTGATCAAGAATCTATCATTGTCTTAAATGTGTAGAAGTACTCTGCATCTGCTGCTGTCTGTTGGAAGGAGTTCCACAGTCATTGAACGCTCTCAGAAGAAATTCCTCATTGTCTCAGTCTTAAATTAGCACCTCTTTATTCTGAGACAATGCCCTCTGCCCTCTAGCTCTAAACTCTTCCATGAGGGGAGTATTCTTTCAGAATTCGCCTTGTGAAACCCCTTAAGAATCCTATATGTTTCAATGAGATCACCTCTCATTCTTCTAAACTCCAGAACCTAAAAGTTGGTTTTACATTGTCAGGAAGACAAATGCAATTCAATATCATATCTTCCTAGTGGAAGTTTTCAATGATTTGCACATATAGGACACCCTGTCACTAAGTAAACACAGGGTTGTCTTTTAAAGTAATGGAAGTGTTTCTTTTAGGTTTGAAAAGGAACAACTTTGAAATCTGATTTAGGATTGTTGGAGAGATGTTTTTGACTTTTGGTTGACATCTGCATTTCCACAACAAAATAAGCTATTGGCTAGAAAGCTATTAACTCCAGGAACAAGATTATTTCATTACTGGCAATTCTGGATCTGGATTCCTATTAAAGTGAAATAAAAACTGTTCGTGTTTTTACGGTGCCTTTAATTCAATTTTACCTCTTGAAGTGCTGCACAAAAATTGTACAAACAGAATTTGCCACCACATCAAATAAAATTATCACTGAAGAACAATTTAGTCAAAGAATTTTAAAGGATGAAAGAGTGAGACTCCAGGGTGAGAATTCCAGGGCTTGGGACCCAGACAACTAATGGCATTACTGCCAGTAACGGAGTATTGAGAACCAGGAATGTGCAAGAGGCTAGAACTGCTGACAGTATTCTTGGAGTGTTGTAGGCCAAGAAACGTTAAAAAGGTAGTGTGGGCTGGTGCCAGAGAGAAATTTGGAATGGATGAAGATAATTTTTTCGTGAAGATTTGTTAATTTGAGTCATACAGAGAAGTAGTGGATTCAGTCTTGGTTTTGGATTTGGTTGGCAGAGTTTTGATTGACCTCAAATGAAATTAGGGTGCAAGGTAACAAACCAGCTAGGAGTGTGTTAGAATAGTCAGCTGCAGCAAAATCAGAATGTGGGTTTCGACAGCATTTGAACTGAGTGGTGAAGACACCATACTGACGTTGCTTGTAATATCAAAATGGCTGAAGTCAATGGGATTTGAGGTTGTAGCCTTACTCGCTAAGCCTATGTGTTTGATTGCAGACATTTTGTCACCCTGCTAGGTAACATCGTCAGTGTGCTTCCAGTGAAGCATTGGTGCTTTTGTCCTGCTTGTAATTTATATGCCTCATTTTCCTGGGGTGGTTGGCATCACTTATGGTTTTGTTTTTCAGTGATTTATGTATTGGGTCCAGATCAATGTGTGTGTTGATGAAGTTCTAGTTGGAATGCCAGGTCTCCAGGAATTCCCTGGCATGTCTGTTTGGTTTGTGCGATTATGGATGTGTTGTTCCAGTTGAATTTGTGTCCTTCATTGTCCGTGTGTATTCAGACCAGTGAAAATTGTTTGTGTTTCTTGGTGGTTTGTTGGTATTCGTATTCTTCTTGTCAGTTTTCTTCCAGTTTGGCCTTTGCAATGTTTCTCACAGCCCTTGCATGGTATTTTCTGCATTATGTTAGTTTTATTGGTTGTGGGTATGGGATCCTTCACATTTGTCAGTAGCTGTTGCAGTGTTGGTTTGTGGGCTACCCTGATACCTAGGGGTTTGAGTAGTCTTGTGGTCATCTTATATGTCTCTGATGTACTGTAGGGTGACTAGTGTGTTTAGTGGTCTGTCGTGGAGGTAAAGGCGGATTGTGCTTTTTGGGTATCCATTCCCTTTAAAAATGCCACAGAAGTCCTCCTGTTCTGCTTTGCGCAATTCTGGGTTGCTGCAGTGTGTTGTGGCCTGTTTGAATAATATCCTGATGCAGCTCCATTTATAGGTGTTGGGGTGGGGTATCTGGTCTGTATGTGTGGTCTTTCTGTGTACATAGTTCCCCATTGTTCTTACGTTCAAGCATTATGTCTAGGGCAGCACAATGACTCAGTGGTTAGCACTGCAGCCTTACAACGCCAGGGACCTGGGTTTGATTCCACCCTCTGGCAACTGCCTGTGTACAGTTTGCACATTCTCCCCCTGTCTGTGTGGGTTTCCTCCAGGTATTCTAGTTTCCTCCCACAGTCCAAAGATTTGCAGGCTAGTTGGACTGACCATGCTAAATTACCAGTAGTGTCCAAGGGTGTGAAACTTAGGTGGGCTAGACGTGAGGAATGTCAGATTGTAAGGGAATGGATCTGGGTGGGTAGCACTTTGGAGGGGCCATGTGGACTTGTTGGGCCATGTGGCCTGTTTCCACACTATCGGGATTCTATGATCTGTGAAGGGTAGTCAGTTATTGTTGTCTTCTTCTTTTGTGAGTTTTATTGTGAGGATGTTGGTTGCATGTTGGTTGGGTTTCTGCTGGTCTTGTGCATTTGGTAATCATGAAGATGTCATCTACATAGTGGACCTAGACAATGGGTTGTATATGGTGGGGAGCGCTATCTGTTCAAACTTCTGCATTACCGTTTCTGCAATCAGTCCTGATGTTGGGGATCCCACTGGTGTTTCATTGATTTGTTTGAATATACGGTCATTGAAGGTGGAGTGGGTTGTGACGCACAGATCCAGCAGTTTCAGGGTGCTGTCCTTGTTGATGCTGTTGGTGTCGTTGGGTGCCTGTCTTACTGATTCGTCCAGCAGTGTGACAATTGTCTCTTTGGCTAGGTTGATATTTATGGATATAAATAGTGCTGTAATGTAAAAGGATATCATCTCATTCTCTCCTATTCTGTGTCCTTGATGATGTTGAGGAATTCACAGTAGGATTGGATGCAGTGGCTAGTGTTGTCAACCAAGTATTTCAGCATCTATTGTAGTCCTTTGGCTAGCCTGTATTTTGTCGTGTCTAGTAGTGACACATGGCTCTGAGGGGGCCAATGGCTTGTGTACCTTAGGGAGTCCATAGAAGTGGGGTGCATTGGATCTCTCTGCCTTCAGTTCTTGGTAGCCTGTTTTGCTGATATCTCCTGAATTGTGTAACTTCATCAGATTTATAAGATTCCATGATATTTGAAGTGGCCAGTATTTTGCTCTTAACCATTTTGGTCAAGCACATGATCTGGTTCTCTTCATTTGCTGTTTGAGGTAGCAAAACTCAGCACAAGCTGGAAGCACAGCACCTCATTTTTTGTTTAGGCACCCTGCAACCTTCTGGACTCAATATCGTCTTCAATAACTTTAGGACCTGAGTTCTCCCATTTTGTGCATTACAACACTAACCACACATAAAAATTACTTAATTACTCTACGACACTTAATTACTTTAAAACACTTAAGCTTAATCTATTCTTGTGACAGGACATTTTAATGCAGTATCTTTCTTCTGAGATTAGGTCAGAGCAGGTTTAGTTCTGTGGTGCTGAGTATCTGCTTTGTCAGGGTACAGCTGTGACAACCTCCTCTCAAGAGCAACTTTAGTAGTAGTTTGAGCACTATGGGGAAGAGTGGTGTAATAGTAATGTCACTGAGCTAGTAATCCAGAGGCTGAGGCTAATGTTCTGGTCACAAGTTCTGATTCCAGCATAACAGCTGCCATGAACCTGTTAATGATTGTGGTGAAAAAGACTATCATGTGCGTTCTATCGCAATTAAGTGCGCTGTCTGCAGGCTGGTCTTATTAATTTGACAAAGCTGCCTCACCTATGAGTACAAAGGAATTGACAGCTTGAAAGGTCAAGGGAAATGTTGTTCCAAACTAGTATCTGTACTGGGAAAATAACGATCTCGGGGCGGCACGGTGGCTCAGTGGTTAGCACTGCAGCCTCACAGCACCAGGGACTCTGGTTCAATTCCAACTTCGGGTGACTGTCTGTGTGGAGTTTGCACATTCTCCCCGTATCTGCATGGGTTTCCTCCAGGTGCTCCGGTTTCCTCCCACAGTCCAAAGGTGTGCAGGCTAGGTGGATCGGCCATGCAAAATTGCCCGTAGTGTTCGGGGGTGTGTGGGTTTTAGAGGGATGGTTCTGGTTGTGATGCTTCAAGGGGTGGTGTTGACTTGTTGGGTCGAAGGGCCTGTTTCCACACTGTAGGGAATCTAATCTAATCTCAGTTTGACAAAGCAGTTCATGTGATAACCTGACTATATCTCTTAGCCAAGATAATGAAATGTGAGGCTGGATGAACACAGCAGGCCCAGCAGCATCTCAGGAGCACAAAAGCTGACGTTTCAGGCCTAGACCCTTCATCAGAGGCCCGAAACGTCAGCTTTTGTGCTCCTGAGATGCTGCTGGGCCTGCTGTGTTCATCCAGCCTCACATTTTATTATCTTGGATTCTCCAGCATCTGCAGTTCCCATTATCGCTATATCTCTTAGCCTCCCACTCCAGTGTTCGTCTTTCTTGAATTTTCAATTTGGACATATTTATTGGAATTCTTGTTTGCCATTGGGGAGAATAGAGAGCGCACAACTATATGGGCAAGGCAATAACAGATATTAGATCTGCAATCCACAGACCATGTCACTGTTCCCCCTACCTGTTTTATCAAAGTTCACTGTTAAAATGACTGCAGGATCCTTTAAGAAAATTCATAATCCTCTGATATACACAAAATACTCCTGAAGAGTTTTTGGTTTGTAAAATGTACCTGAACCGCCTTCTATCTGACACTGCTCTAAATCCCTTGATATCCTCACTGGAAGTTACTCTGGGACGTCCTGCTCCAAACTTCCTGCATTCCTAATGACCACTGATCCCCACCCCTACCAAACAACAGCCTCTCAACACCTTCGGCTGCAACCACAGAAGGTGTAACACCTGTCTGTTTACTTCCTGTCACCTTCGTATCCACGGGTCCAAACACAACTTCCAGGTGAAAGCAGTGCTTCACCTGCACTTGACACAACCTCATCTTCTGCATTCGTTGCTCACAATGTGGTCTCCTCTACATTGGGGAAACAAAGCAAAGACCGAGTAACCCCTTTGCAGAACACCTGTGCTCTCCATACAAAACGCCCTTTTGTCTGCCGCGTCAACACATCACACTGTTCCTTGGCCAACATGTTTGTTTAAGGCTGCTGCAGTGCCCCAGCAAAGCTCAGCACCAGCTAGAAGAACAACACCTCATTTTCTGCTTAGGGAGCCTGCAGCCCTCTGGAGTCAGGGCCTGAGTTCTCCCATGAGCTCACCCCACTCCCACACACCAAGCCATGTAATCACATTATCTGCTTTACACACAACCATTGTTAGCCATTAACGGCCACCATCAATAGTTATTCATCCTCCAAGCCAGCTCATTATCCACTCCCTTGTCTGCCCACCTGTTCTGTCTCGTTGGGCGCTATCCCCACCTATCGTTTACTCCTTATCCCCTCCCAGCACCTTATCTTCTGCATATAAACCAACACTTTCCTAGCTACATCAGTTCTGAGGAAGGGTCACTGGACCCACAATGTTAACTCTGCTTTCTGTCCATAGGTGCTGCTAGATCTGCTGAGCTTTTCCAGTAATTTCTGTTTTTGTTCCCAGTGAAATGAATATTGATTTCAACATGCTGACAACAAAATGGACATGAAAGATATATACAGTTGACAAGATTAATGTTGAATGATACCAGTATCGTTCACAGGGTGATAGTGAGTTAGTGAACAGAGGAAAATAGAGGAGTTAGCTGATGAGATTTTGGAGGTATTGATGGTGATCTTTCAGGAATCATTGGAATCAGGGAGGCTGCCAGAGGACTGGAAAATGACTAATCAGACATCCCCTTTTAAGAAGGGAGGGAAGCAGAAAACAGGAAATTATAGGCCAGTTAACCTGACGTCAGTCATTGGTAAGAGTTTAGAGTACATTATTCAGCATGTGATTGTGGTGTACTTGGAAGTGCATGGTAAAATAGGTCATGAAATAGCACTGCTTCAGCAAGGGAAGGTTATGTCTATATGTGTCAGAATTGTTTGTAGAGGTATCAAGCAAGTGGAGAACCAGTGGCTGTGACCAGTTTTGGATTTCCGGAAGGCTTTTGATGAAGTCCCACACATGAAGCTGCTGAATAAGATAAGATGCCTTGGTGATAGGGGCAAGGTACTGGCATAAATAGAGGATTTGCTGACTGGCAGAAGAAAGAGTGAGGATTTAGCAGGCAGGAGATGGCTTAGTGGTATTATCACTGGACTATTAATCTAGAGACCAAGTATTGTCCTAGGGACCTGTTTGAATCCCGCCACAGCAAATGGTGGAATTCGAATCCATAAAATCTAGAATTGAGTCTAATAGTGATCATAAATATGTTGTTAATTGTCAGAAAAACCTATCTGGTTCACTAATATCCATTAGGGAAGTAAACTGCCATCGTTGCCTGGTCTGGCTTGTATGTGATTCCAGATTCCAGAAGGTAGGAGAATGAGGTTAAGAAAGGTATAAACCAGATTGAATGATGAATTGGATTTGATGGGCCGAATGGCCTCATTTTCCTTCTATATCTGTGCTCAAATGGAGATAATATGGAAGAAATAAGCTAGATCCTAAAACAAAATAAATCACCTATCTACAGATTTTTACTTGTACTTTTATAAGTTGTGGATTGAAGTTGCCTTAGAATGAAGGCCAATCCAGGTCTTGACTGTCCTGATGGTTATAGATGATAGAAAATACTAGTGTTTGCAAGATAAGAAATGTTGACGTTTTCTTTGGCTGGCATGAACACTGAATAAAATCGCTCCTGATCTGAATCTAAATCGAATTCACATAACTCTATTCCCACTGGAATAAAACCTGGAAAATTTGTCATCCGAATACTTTATTTACTAATGCAGCAGCTAACATTGTGGGGATTGGGTAAACAGAATCACCGTCACCAATTTATTTACAATTATTTGTATTAGTGATTGCTTCGCTGCCTTTGGACAATTCAGTGAGAGAAACTGAGCTGTAAGTGTTGCCAGTCTTAGAGTTTGTACTTGAATTTATGCAGTACTCAAACAAACTGGGTGCTTTGAACAACACCAGTGTCATAATTTTGCAGGCTGGGAGCGTTGCAGTTAAATTTAAGGAGTTAATCACAGGAAAGCTTTCTCTTCAAACAGGTAGTCAATGTCAAATGTAAGAGGAACAAGTTACTTTTAATTTGGCAATGTAAGAAATCTCATAGACAATGAATTACTGAAACAATTATTTGAACTTTATTACATAACCAAAACAAGACCCCTCAAGTAAGCCGCCTCAGTCTCATAACTCAACTTAGCTATTACCCAAATAATGGAATTTAGCTAGGATTCCAAACAACAGTTCTGTCTCTGGAAGTATCCAGTGTTCGATCCTCGTGCCGTGTTTTTCTTCAAAGTTCAGCTAATGAAGGGTTCTAGTGTTGGATTCTTATACAGATTTTCATTCTTCAGGTCTATGATATGATATTATTGATGGCTGTTTAGATTCTTCCATCCAAATCATCGACCACTCCTCTGGAAACTATCAAGTCTGCAGCTTGCCTTTTTGTCAGAAATAGCTTCTTTGTTCTCTGTTACATTTGGCATTAACATCTGTTTTCCTGTGATTAACTCCTTAAATTCTTCTGCAGGGCAGTCAGTTATCCTTGTGGCGTGAGGCTTCCAGTTATCAATCAGGTGTCAAAGCAGTTTTGTAAGGTAGCCTCCACTCTTCCCTTTCCCAGATATGGCTAATTGCTTTCAATTCCTGTATAGGTTCATTGTTGTCCCTCAGTATTTTATTCCAGACAGAGTTATTGCTGCTTTTTTGTACGTAACAGTTTATCCTTGTTGATTCTTTCAATCCATGAACAGTTAAAGTTGTGAAATTTACTCCATCACGGGCTTTCTGTAAATGTGTTATTCTGCTTTTTGTTGGATGCAGTTAATATTGGCATTATAACTAATGTAGTTCAAAAATGTGATTATTAATAAATATACTGAATATGTGATGTAGATATTTGATATGTTTTCTGCAATACTTCTTAGCATTTCAAAAGCTTTGCTATCTTGATCATTTTTCCATTATATGTTGTTAAAAAAAACAAGCATTTCTATGGTGTAAAAAGTGATTGTGGACTGTGAGACTTGAATACAAATTCATATTCATGTTCAAGGCAGACAACCTCATGGGATGGGGGTATTATTTGCAGAAGTAGGTCTTTTTTAAGTACACATTGTATCCTGACCCTGTCTCCAAACATCTGTAGATAGAGATTACCAGATGATTTGGCTATAATTGAACAGTGTTTTTCTGATCTGCCTTTCGTTTGCAGAGGAAACAAATTAAGGTCCAAGACAGGTGATCTGATAACAAATAAAGATGAAGAAATGGCCATACTGCTTTTGTTCTATCAGCTAACCATCACCATGGTGACGACAAGGCCGTTTTGCTCACTAATAATTGCTAAATCTTTTCATTCTGATGCTTTATAAAGGTTGTATGGAAACTGTGGATGAATTTCTGTTCTTCAAGTTGGTCGATCTTTTTTAATTAGGCGCAATGAAAATATATGCCAGAAGGAATCTTGACATTAACATGGAAAAGATGAAGGCTTCCATTTAGATAAAACATCAAAACAGCTATATAATAAAGATACTGTCACTTTCTCTCATGATCAATAAGCGATGCCACCTACCCGTTCTTTTGATTTTTTGAATTTGAAACTTAATTGACAAAATAATTCACATTGGCATGGCGACTAAATATTATGCTTAATTTATTGTTGACATCTGTCACAAAGAATGTGATGAACCTTATGTGGTGCTCCAGAAATCCTCACTCTGAACAAAAAAGTTGCATACAGCATGCCATAAATCTTTTGAATGTTTTTGGATTTTGTTATTTTTGGGAAATGTTTTGTATTGTTGCATGCTGAAGATGCATGGGACTTACCTCCATACATAATATGTCAAGCCCATTGATTTTAATATTTTCTTTAGAAAGAGAACCCATCAAGTATTTGAAATTGCTTTTGGAATAGTATCGAAGCAAAACTGCATGGATAATTGCGTTGTTCAAAATGGGCAAGAAATGAGGAAGTGAGTTTACACAAGATTGTACTATCTGCTAGCCAGGATAACGTATTCTCCAGAGAAATGCAAATGAAAGAAGTCTGTCACCCAAAGTTATTCAGATTTAATCCCAATTTATTATCTCGATAAAGGAAGCTCTTATTAAGCTTAGTCCAGTATGCAGTGCAATGTTTTGAGCAAACCAAACTGTCACACGCCTTACCCCTGTGGAATGAGAGGTGATACTTCACAGAAAATAGCCTCCAATGTAGCAAAAAATGGAAATCAGAACCGAACACAAACCAGGTTAATCAAGTAACAGTTTTAAAATTTCAAAAATAATTTGTGGCAAAAATGTTCTTTCAACAGATTTCAAACTGGTAACTTTACCAAGTAACCAGTTTTGAATCTAACTAAAATTGCTGGAAATCAGTTTGTCATAACGAATTTTTAATGATTTTCAAGTCCATGCACATCCATATTCCTGACCAGTCTGATAGAAATTCACGTTTAAAAATCTGCCAAAGCACATTCGAGGTGTATTAGCGTACTTGTGCCAGTAATAAAATAAAACTGAATGTAGAACATAGAACAGTACAGCAGAGTACAGGCCCTTTAACCCACGATGTTGTGCCGAACTTTTGCCCTAAACCTAAGGCCTATTTAACCTCCACCCTACCTGATATAATCATCCAGATGCTTATCTCATAGTCACTTAAATGCCCCTAATGAGGCTAACTCCACTATCCTCTCTGGCAATGCATTCCATGCTCCTACCACTCTGAGTAAAGGACCTACTTCTGACATCTCCCCTATATCTTCTTCCACTCACTTTAAAACTATGTCCCCTTGTAATAGTTCACCCTAGGAAAAAGTCTCTGGCTGTTCACTCTATGTGTACCTCTGATCGTTTTGTACACCTCTATCAAGTCACCTCTCATCCTTCGTCATTCTAAAGAGAAAAGCCGTAGCTGTGTTAATCTTTCCTCGTAAGACCTTCCCTCCATTCCGGGCAACATCCTGGTAAATCTCCTCTGCACCTTTTCCAACACTTCCACATCTTTCCTGTAATGAGGCATCCAGAGCTGGTCACAGTATTCCAGATGTGGCTGAACCAGGCTTTTGTATAGCTGGAGCATAACTTCATGGCTGTTGAACTCAATCCCTCTATTAATGAAAGCGAACACACTATAAGCCTTCTTAACAACTCTATCCACCTGGGTGGCAGCTTTCAGGGAACTGTGCACATGAACCCCAAGATCTCTCTGCTCCTCGACACTGCCAAGAGTCTTTGCGTTAACAAGATAATTAGAGATAAACAATAAAAGTTGACCTCACCAGTCAAGCTTACTTCCCACAAGTAAATATTTAAGTGCTTTTCTTTAGATTGGTAAATTGTGCATTATGCTCTGCTTTTTGAAAAAAGAAGAGGTCAGCTAGCTGTTCCTAAAGTCTCTCAAGATCGAATGACTGAACACTGAACTTTTCAGCAATTCACACAGAACTCAGAGCTGGCCCTCTGACAGCACTGATTTGTAAAGGGTAGCACAGGCCTGACGGACTTGATTAATGTTTTTACAGGAGTGAATTGATTAGGTTGACAGGAAAATACTGTGGATTGTGGGGAAAAATGGCTTCCAGAAGTAGAAATGATGCATTATCCTATGTTAGGCTCCACGCTTCTGATGCTACAGGGATAATGTTTCTATTTCTAATCCATAAATTTTATCCTGGACTGGAGAGTCATGGAACAAAACACTATTTTCTGCAGTTTCTTCACCGCAGTTAAAATATTTGTGTATTTTCTAGCTGTTGTTTCTGACCACGTTTAGCAGTACTAAAATTCAAAATTTCTGTTTTATTCTTGTATGCTTTCCACTTTTCTGCCTTTAAGTAGTCAAAAATAATTAAAAATGTATTTTTGTTTGAAAGCAATGAAGGTGAACCTAGTTGCTCAAGAGGTCAGCTACTGGCAGATTAAAAGATAGAAGTTCCATACAAATTTCAATTAAAATGCAAAGCACTTCATTTTTTTTTCTTTATTCATTCATGGGATGAGGGCGTTGCTGGCTGGACAGCATTTATTGCCCATCCCTAATTGCCCAGAGGGCAGTTAAGAGTCACCCATATTGCTGTGGGACTGGAGTCACATGTAGGCCAGACCAGGTAAGGGTGGCAGCTTCCTTCCAAAAAGACATTAGTGAACCAGATGGGTTTTTCCAACAATTGACAATGGGTTCATGGTCATCATTAGACTCTTAATTCCAGATATCTATTGAATTCGAATTCAAATTCCACCATCTGTCATGGTGCGATTCGAACCCAGGTCTCCAGAACATTATCTGTCTCCTGGATTAGCCGTCTACCGATAATGCCACTAGGCCATTGCCTCCCCATTCCCAGTACTTATTTTATCATTTCAGGTGCAGAGTAGAGCAAGTTCCCTAAAGGTTTTTTTTTGAAGATTTAGATTTTATTGTCACATGTACTCAAGTATAGGAGTACAGTGAAAAGTGACTAATGTCACCATACATGGTGCCATCTTAGGCTCAAAAGTACTGAGGTACAAAAAGTTTAGGTACAGAGTTGTAAAAGAAACAAAGTTTAAAAAGTTAAGCATTTCAAGACCTTCATAGAAAAAGTAAAAAATAAAGTAACTGCTAATATTAAAATCCTTCTTAACATAAAATAGAAAACTAAAGGAATGAAGTTCAAATTTCAAAAGTCTTTGAATGTTTGCTGGGGCTCCAATCTCCTCTGCTTAGCTAGCTCTCCAGGAGACCATAGCTGTCTGTTCTCGGCACCTCCACAGTTAGCGGGAGGCCACCCTCACTACTCTTCCCACACCAGACCACAATGCCATTGCTGCTGCTACTTCTTCTGGAACATGCTCGGACAGCACCCATTCACAGCCTCCGATGGCCAGGGTATGTGCTGGGCCGTGCTGTCACCACTGGCCACTTTGGATGCCAGGCTGAGAGACGGCCATAGGCTGCTGAAAGACTCCTGGGTTGGGAACATACCTCACTGGGTCTGCATTGAAGCCAAGAGAAGAAATAAGGAAAAAACAAAAACAAACACTGAGGGGGAGAATAAAAAAAGAAATGAATGGGGTAGATGAGCTCCGGCTAAAGCATCCTACTCCTCCACCATCTTGAATCGAATACCATTAACTAGTAAATGATTGGAAAGAACTTGAATTTTTCTTTTCATTAGATTTTGATGTCCTCAGTATTTAAAGACTTCAGTAAGTATTTTGCTAATGATTGTAGGCAGTGCAGCTGATTCATTGTTTATCTTACACATTGCTGTGAGTTTGCACATTCTGTGTTGGCTTTCTTTGGGTGCTTTGGTTTCCTCTCACAGTCCACAGATGTGCAGTTTAGATGGATTGGCTATGCTAAATTGCCCATAGTGTCCAGGGGATTGTAGGTTACGTGGATTTGCCATGGGAGATGCAGGGTTACAGGGATGGGGTAAGGGGGTGGGTCTGAGTGGAATGTTGGTGTGGATGTATTGGGCCGAATGGCCTGTCTCCACAATGTAGGGATTCTATCGATTGTATGAATTCTGTAGAAAATACATCTTAAAAGGACCAAGCCCAGTATGGAATAGTTAGTGTCATCATAAGAACTGACAATGTAATGTTATTTATGACTGGTGAGTTGGATTTAGCTTTGAGAATTCCACAACCATGCCTTTTTATTCTTTTCTTTAAAATCTGTGGACACCAAGGTGAAATAACTTTCTTTTCAAGCACAGGGATTTATCAGGATCATGGTGGAATTTCACAGCAAGAAATTTGATTCCTATTGTGAACTCTGATTTTTGGGGATTTTTTTCCTCAGTAACACATCTATTTGGTGAAGTAGTCGCATAACAACATAATCTTTTGTATTGGTGTTGACATATCAGGGACTTGAACTGGCACAGAAAAGAATCAATAGAATCCATCAATATTGCCATTAATAAGCCTCTCCCCTGCCATGTAACATAATTCTTTCCTTGTGTTGTATCCTTAATTTCCTAGACAGTTCAGTATTTAAGTTGATACTACTTTTTTTTCAAAAATTATTGACCGCAACCTCTATACACAAGCCCCAAATGCACCCAGCAATTAACTGTGTTCATTACAGTACTATCCACTGCATTTTCTCTGCCATTTACCTCCTGAGACAAGTCAAAGCCCTGGGGAAATTCGACAGATCTGGCAGCATCTGAGGAGATAGAAGCAGCTAACGTTTCAAGTCCAAATGGCATTTTTCTCCCCAGAGTGCGCAAGTTAAACTAAAATATATTAGGACAATATGAAAAATGTTGAACAAATTCAGCAAGGAACAAAACATCTTCCCCCTTAATGTTTGCTGGAAGTATTTGACAGTTCAAGTGAATTAATATAAGGATTGTTGTGGATTGATGAGGGAGAACATGGATGAGTTTTGAGCATGTGCAGATGAATCAAGTTGAGAATGCACCTTCTTATCTTTGTGTAAGAATACTTCTCAGTAATGAGAGATTGAGAACATGGCAGAAGTAGGCCATTCAGTTGCTTAAGCCTCCTCAATCAGTCAGTTAGATCCTGTCTCAAAATCATTTGCCCACACTATCCCCATAATTCCTGTATCTTTGAAATCTAGAAGTCTATCAATTTTGGTTTTGAAAAGTCTCGTAGAGATTCCTGAGCCTTCTGGGATAGAGGATTTCAAAGATTTATTACCCTCTGGGTAAAGAACTCCCTTTTGATTTCAGTCCTAAGTAATCTACCCCTCATTCTAAGATGGTTTCCCCCACCCCTGTTCCAGACCCTTTCATCAAGGTGGAAGCATCCCTACATGTCATCTGTTAAGACTTGTAAGAATTTGCTATGTCTCAATAACATCATCTGTTCTTTTAAACTCAGTGGTATTACCGTTGCTGAATCCCCCAGTATTCTGAGGATTATTGTTGACAAGAAACTACGTTGGATTGGTCATTTAAGTGCTGTGTCTGCAGGAGCAGGTTAGAGACTAGGAATTCTGGAGCAACTATCCCAACATCTGGCTCCCCAGTCTGTTCTCGAGATGTAAGGTGTAAGTCAGGAGTGCGATAGTGTACTATCCCATTCTCCTGATAGGTGCAGCTGCAACAACTTTCAAGCAGATCTGTACTCCTAATAAACCTGTGGAAGCATCCAGAAAGATTAAATCTGAACAGCATAGGATCTGACTAGCTGAATGATAATCTCACCATTAGAACCAGGCACCAAAGACTGACTTTCCTGTGTTTTTTCTACCTCAGCCAATGATGAAGGGTCTAGGCCCGAAACGTCAGCTTTTGTGCTCCTGAGATGCTGCTTGGCCTGCTGTGTTCATCCGGCTTCACACTTTGTTATCAATGATCATATTTTGCCAGTTTGTTTACATGTGTCAATGTAAGGCAAAAGTTCATAAGGGATTAGAGTTTTAGTTAGTGTGTTGTATGCCAGTGGTTTGTATCTGTTTTACTTGTAGCTAAAGTCTAGCTGCTTACAATAAATAATAATTCTTCTTTCGTAAAGAAATCTGATCTGTGCTTTCTCTCCACCTGAAAGCCTGATAAATTGGGGTACTGTATGTACTTCTGTAAAAAAAATCCTTTGACTCCTTACTTAAGAATGGATGTAATTGAAGTGGAGGCAGTTGAGCGAAGGTTCACTAGAAGATTGCAGGCGCAGTTTTGACTCTAGGGGATCCAAAAATACTTAAGCTTAGTGACAAGTCTAGATGCAATAGATCCAGGGAGCAAAAAATATCGTGGATGAGCCAGCAGAATTGGGGACTATCTGGAGATCCTGGTCTAGATCTGCGAGTATGCCTTGAAGTAAACTCAGCAATTTGAATTGAAATGAACCGATTGATTTGCGATGATTCATTTCCCACCTCACCCTCTCCATTGTCAGTCCTGTATTTTGCCAGTAATAGGCAAGGCACATGCCACACGTAATATGACATAAACTGACATCAGTTGTGAAGGTTAGTCCCTTCTATTTCACTGGAATAGATCAGGTAGGGAAGGAGGGACTGCAGATCAGACATTGTTAGTTTATTGACACAATGGTTTTGTATTTCAAAGTGGAAACAAAATAAAACTTGACGGTAATATTACTGCATTTTGTTTAAAACGTCTTGGTCCTCCAAGGTGGGGATAACCACATGACTATAATACCTAATTCAGCCCCTAAAGCCTGTTTCATCTTTGAACATAATTGTGGCCGATTTCTTGTCAGCCTGAACTCCATTTTCCTGCCTGCTCCCTGTAACTCTTTTACTGTGTTGCTAATTAAATATCTGTCTATCTCCTGTTGAAATTTATTCAGTTTCCTGACATCCACCACACTCTATGGTAGAGAATTCAACAGATTCATGACCTTTAGAGAGCAGTAATTCCTCACTTGTTTTAAATCTGCCAGCCATTAGCCTAAAACTATGATGTCTTCTTCTGGATTGCCTCATAGAAGAAATCTACTTAGTCAGTCCATTTTAGCATTATTTATACCTCAGTTAAATCTCTTCTCAGTCTTCTAAACTCTTGTAAGTATAAATTGCACAATCTATCCCCATAAAATAGGCCCTCATCACTGCAATTAATCTCATGAACCTTTGCTAAACTGTCTTGAATTCAGTTGTATCCCTCCTCAAGTAGGGGGCCAAAACTGTGTACATCCAGTCTCACCAATCCCTCATAATGTTGCAATACAACTTCCCTGTTTTTATACTCTATTCCTTCAGCAATAAATGACAAAATTCCATTTACTGAGCTTATCCTGTACCTGCATACTAGCTTTCTGTGATTCATGCGTGAGGATTTCTCTGCACTGAAGCATTTTAAACGTTCCCTCCATTTCGATAATTTATCTTTTTTCGTTCTGATCACAATGGAGTAGAAGTGATCTAAATAATTAAACTCTTGACTCAGTGCCAAATTGAGAAGTTGAAGTAAATGTCATTATAGAAATGTACTCATTTGCTCTTTTGTTTTCAAATGTTAACAACAGATAGAACATAGAACAGTACAGCACAGAACAGGCCCTTCAGCCGACAATGTTGTGCCGACCATTGATCCTCATGTATGCACCCTCAAATTTCTGTGACCATATACATGTCCAGCAGTATCTTAAATGACCCCAATGACCTTGCTTCCACAACTGCTGCTGGCAACGCATTCCATGCTCTCACAACTCTCTGCGTAAAGAACCTGCCTCTGACATCCCCTCTGTACTTTCCACCAACCAGCTTAAAACTATGACCCCTCGTGCTAGCCATTTCTGCCCTGGGAAATAGTCTCTGGCTATCAACTCTATCTATGCCTCTCATTATCTTGTATACCTCAATTAGGTCCCCTCTCCTCCTCCTTTTCTCCAATGAAAAGAGACCGAGCTCAGTCAACCTCTCTTCATAAGATAAGCCCTCCAGTCCAGGCAGCATCCTGGTAAACCTCCTCTGAACCCTCTCCAAAGCATCCACATCTTTCCTATAATAGGGCGCCCAGAATTGGACGTCCATGACAACATGACAAAATTTCAACAGTTTTTGGAAGGAGGGTCAGAATATCCTCTTCAAATAATCAGATTTGTTATATAGCATAAATGAATGAACCAAAGGCTCCTACATAGTTTCCAAGTTGCTGAGATAGATGACAACTTTGTCAAGAAACTGATATTTCAGATAACGCTTCTCAACATGGCCTCGGACAGTGAAATTATGTCTTAAATCTGAATAGACACAACTTTACATATGTAATTGAGCCAGTTTCCATTGTAAAAGAATGAGCTAAGAAGGAAAGAAATAATGCCAATTTCAATTGTTAGACATTGTATTTGGATGTTGCATCTATTCTATCAGAGATAATAGGAATCATGGGTGCTGGAGAATCTGAGATAACAAGGTATAGAGCTGGATGAACACAGCAGGCCATGCAGCATCTTAGGAGCAGGAAAGCTGGCGTTTCGGGCCGAGACCCTTCATCAGAAATAGGGGAGGGGAAAAAGGTTCTGAACTAAATAGGAAGAGAGTGGGAGGCGGTTCGAAGATATAGAGGAGAAGACAGGTGGAGAGGAGATTAATGACTTGGACGAGGGAATTGAAGGATGGGTCAGCAAGTTTGCAGACGACACAAAGGTCGGAGGTGTCGTTGACAGTGTAGAGGGCTGTTGTAGGCTGCAGCGGGACATTGACAGGATGCAGAGATGGGCTGAGAGGTGGCAGATGGAGTTCAACCTGGATAAATGCGAGGTGATGCATTTTGGAAGGTCGAATTTGAAAGCTGAGTACAGGATTAAGGATAGGATTCTTGGCAGCGTGGAGGAACAGAGGGATCTTGGTGTGCAGATACATAGATCCCTTAAAATGGCCACCCAAGTGGACAGGGTTGTTAAGAAAGCATATGGTGTTTTGGCTTTCATTAACACGGGGATTGAGTTTAAGAGTCGTGAGATCTTGTTGCAGCTCTATAAAACTTTGGTTAGACCGCACTTGGAATACTGCGTCCAATTCTGGGCGCCCTATTATAGGAAAGATGTGGATGCTTTGGAGAGGGTTCAGAGGAGGTTTACCAGGATGCTGCCTGGACTGGAGGGCTTATCTTATGAAGAGAGGTTGACTGAGCTCGGTCTCTTTTCATTGGAGAAAAGGAGGAGGAGAGGTGACCTAATTGAGGTATACAAGATAATGAGAGGCATGGATAGAGTTGATAGCCAGAGACTATTTCCCAGGGCAGAAATGGCTAGCACGAGGGGTCATAGTTTTAAGCTGGTTGGTGGAAAGTATAGAGGGGATGTCAGAGGCAGGTTCTTTACGCAGAGAGTTGTGAGAGCATGGAATGCGTTGCCAGCAGCAGTTGTGGAAGCAAGGTCATTGGGGTCATTTAAGAGACTGCTGGACATGCATATGGTCACAGAAATTTGAGGGTGCATACATGAGGATCAATGGTCGGCACAACATTGTGGGCTGAAGGGCCTGTTCTGTGCTGTACTGTTCTATGTTCTATGTTCTCTATGTTCTCTATGTTCTATGTCAAAGAGGCGGGGATGTAGCCAGTAAAGGTGAGTGTAGGTGGGGAAGTCGGGAGGAGATAGGTCAGTCCAGGGACGACGGACAGGTCAAGGGGGCGGGATGAGGTTAGTAGGTAGTAAATGGGGGTGCGGCTTGTGAAATCCACATTGAAACCATTAGGCTGTAGAGTTCCCAAGCTGAGAACAGCAACTCATATTCAGCTTGGGAACCCTGCAGCCCAATGGTATCAATGTGGATTTACAAGCTTCAAAATCTCCCCTCCCGCTATCGCATCCCAAAACCAGCCCAGCTCATCCCAGCATCCCTAACCTGTTCCTCCTCCCACCTACCCCAGCCTCCCGCCTCAAGCCGCACCCCCATTTCCTACCTACTAACCTCATCCCTCCCCCTTGATCTGTCCGTACTCCCTGGTATGACCTGTCTCCTCTCTACCTACTCAACTACATGCACCTTTACTGGCTCCATCCCCACCTCTTTGACTTGCCTGTCTCCTCTCCATCTATCTTCTCCTCTATCCATCTTCGATCTGCCTCCCCCTCTCACCCTATTTATTTCAGAATCCCCTTCCCCTCCCCCATTTCTGATGAAGGATGTAGGCCCGAAACATCAGTTTTCCTGCTCCTAAGATTGGCCTAAGCTTGGACTGGTATGTTCATTCAGCTCTACACCTTGCTATCTCTATGTTACATCTATGACAATATGAGGTTAAATTTGCTTGTTTTTCTATGCTATATTTTTAATGCATGTCAATTGAAATTCCTTTGTAAATAAGGCAACTAGTACACTAATGTGAAATGCAAAACATCGAAAGGACCAATTGTTAAAACTGTACCCAAAATATAAACATGTTATGTATGTAACATGAAATATATAATAATATATCTCCTATCTCATTGGAGATTACTTTTGGCTCTCCAATAACTGATGCAGATTAATAGCTTTTGTCTTTTGCCAAGAAACAAACAGTAATCATTTATTACAAAATGTGTATGTAATAGAGTTTTTCTTTGGTGCAGAAATTAAATATACTGAATTTCAATTCATTGGGTATGTTTATATTTAAAAAGAAAGTTTGAAAAACCAGTTGAATTAATTGCAAAATACAGTTTTCTTCATATTGGGACTTTCTTTTTGTGCTTTGCATTTCAGATGTGTAATCTGTGTTAGTCATTTTGTATCATCGAATCCCCACAATGTGGAAACAGGGCGTTCTGCCCAACAAGTCCACACTGTCTCTCTGAAGAACATCCCACCTAGACCCATTCCCCTACCATATCCCTGTAACCCTACATTTCCCGTGGCTAATGCGCCTACGGAGAACTTGCAGACTCCACACAGACAGTCGCCTGAGGTTGGAACTGAACCCAGGTCCCTGGCACAGCGAAGCAGCAGTGCTAACCACTGAGCTACCATATCACCCCATATCTGGGCAATGACACTCTCGTTAAAATGGAATGAGGAACTTTTGATTCCAAGAAGTTTGTAGCTTCAAAATTAGAATTGTCACATATTCTGAATTCACAAAAGTAATTCTGTCTTCTGTTTGAAATTCTGAGCTGTTTTACCTGCTTGTATGATAGCAAGAATACATTTGTGGATAGGATTTAAGGTTTTGTGCTTAATATCACAAAGGTTGTAGCATTGTATTTATTAAAAATAAGTAACTTCTGCTTTCAAACTGTATCCGCTCAATATGTTTTCATCCCTGATTGGGAAAATCAGATTACTTGTACACATTTTATTATATCCACTGAGTGTTCAGGCTATTAAATTTCAAGGTAATATTTATCTGTGCATGGAAGCAAGACTTTTAATTCCATTGAAGTAGAATTTCCATTATCACATTCTGGTGATCTCTGTCTCCCATCTTTGCCTTGTAGTTGTTTAGTTAATCACAGTAACTTCAAGTTTTTCTGTCTGCTTCTACAAACTGACAGTGATGCAGCAAAGACAGGAAAGTTGTTGTTAAGATTCTTTTCTCGTTGTTTGAATGTAGCGAAATTCCAGTACAACCAACCCATGAAATTTTGCCAAGATCTTATGCTATGTCAATCTAAGCTACTGACTTCAAGGAAGTAGCTTTCACTTCAAAATGTACTTTTAAGAGTTCAATCTGTTCAATTTAAAGAAACCTAAGTTTTATGGTGCCGTGCTTCTAAAAGTTTTTTGGGAATATATTAGGCAGTCAGTTAATAAAATATGAAATAGAGAAGAATGAATAATCAATTTTTTCAGGTTGTACTTACAAAACGTTCTATTTTTGATTCCTATGAGCCTCCTATCATTATTTCAGTTGAACCCATAATGTAAAATGTAATTTTCTGACTAGTTGCATTTGAACTGAAGGCAAATGCTGGTTTTATAGAACAGTGTAAATTGATTTTAGATGAAAGTGAAAAGCTATGGCTTGGTAATAGTTCATGTGAAGGAATGGAACAGTTGGTAAAATCAAATGTACATTAAGAGAGAAGGCAGGATCATTTAAAGTTTTGGCAAAGAACTGTAGCTCGGGTTATGGGTGAGGTTGTTGACTTGCTCGCCGAGCTGACTTGTTCTCGTTCAGATATTTCATCACCGTGCTAGATGACATCATCAGTGGAGCCTCCGATGAAGCGATGGAGAGATTCTACTCCACTTTGAATTTATACTGTCTGGTCTGTTATGGTGGATAGTGTCATTTCCGGTTTTGATCCGTATGTGTTTGTATATGGGATCCAATTCTGTATGTTTATTGATCACATTATGGGTGGAGAACCATGCCTCTAGGAATTCTTATGAATGTCTATGTTTGACTTGGGCTACTATGTTTACCTTATCCCAGTTAAACTTCGTTGTCTGAGTGTAGCAATATTAAGGAGGGTTTGTCATGCCGTTTTGCTGCTAGCTGATGATCGTGTATTTTAATGGGCAATTTCCTTCCTGCCTGTCCGATGTAATGTTTGTGGCAAATGTTGCATGGTATTTTGTAAACCACAATGGTTCTGCATGTTGTTTACAATGAGGATATTGTATAGGTGCTCTTCCTCTTTCCTGCTTAGTTCCAAGTGTTGCATTGTGCTCTAGCCCATTTAAAGTGTGTCCTAATGTGGCTTTGCTTGTGGGTGTTGTGGTGGCTGCTGTGGAAGTTAAGGATTATATTAGATTAGATTCTCTACAGTGTGGAAACAGGCCCTTCGGCCCAACAAGTCCACACCGCCCTTGAAGGATCCCACCCAGACCCATCACCCTATAACCCACACACCCCTGAACACTACGGGCAATTTAGCATGGCCAATCCACCTAACCTGCACATCTTTGGACTGTGGGAGGAAACCAGAGCACCCGGAGGAAACCCACACAGACAGTCGCCCGAGGCTGGAATTGTACCCGGGTTCCTAGTGCTGTGAGGCTGCAGTGCTAACCACTGAGCCACCGTGCCGCCCCACACTAATCAGTGTGGTTGCTTTTCTGTATACTGAAGTTTGGAGCTGCCCATTAGTCATAGGCTCAACTTTAACATCCAGAAACGGAAGTTGATTGTTGCTTTCTTCTTCCCTTGTGAATTTAATCCCTGTGAATATGCAACTGATGATGTGGTAGGTCTCTTCTAGTTTGTTCAATAATGATGAATGTGTCATCTACATACCAGACCCACAGTTAGGCTGAATGCAGGGGAGGGTGGTGTGTTCTAGTCTTTGCATGACTGCTTCTGCAATGAGCCCTGAGATGGGTGACCCCATTGGTGTATCTGTATGCTTGACCATTAAAAATGAAGTGTGTGGTGAGGCACAGGTGTAGTAGTTTAAGTATGTTGTCTTGCTGATAGAGCTGCTGATCTGCGTTGCTGCTTCCTCTAGTAATGTGGCCATTGTTTCTTTGACTAGTGGGATGTCGAATGATGTGAATAAAGCTGTGTCATCAAAGGATACCATAATCACGTTGCTGATTTTTATGTTCTTGAGGGCATCAAGGAAATCTGGGTTTGAGTGGATGGAATGGGGTGAACTGTCACCTAGGTATTTCAATCTCTATTGTAGGTCCTTGGCCAGTTTGTGTGAAGGTGTGTCTGGTAGGGAAACAATGGGTCTGAGGGGGATGTCTGCTTTGTGTACTATGAAGCCCACAGAAGCGGGGGTGTTTGTGCCTTCTGGTTTCATTCTCATTCTTCACTCATACTGCCCTACATCAAGAACATATCGGAACTGGCAGCAAGACTCCTAAATCTACTAGGAATCATGGTAGGCCACAGCCACTTTATGACAAACGTTCACAAGAATTAAAGATCCCATTCCCACAACATGCAGAACCAGTGTGGTTTACAAAATACCATGCAATGACTGCCACAAACATTACATCAAACAGACAGGAAGTGGCAGAGACTCCACTGAAAGAAATTCTGGGAGACAGCACTGCAGTCACTGTGACCAGTCTTAATATCTCGGAGGCACAGGTGTCAAGGAGTGTCTCACCAACCTGATTGAATTTTTTGAAGAGGTAACAAGGATACATGAGGGAAGGGTTGTGGATGTAGTTTGTACAGACTTTAGTGAGGTATTTGTTAAAGTCCCACATGGCCGGATGGTGCAAAAACTAAAATCATATGAGATTTGGGGTGGTCTGGTTAGATGGGTAGAAAACTAGCTTGGTCATAGGAGGCAGAGGGTAGTGTTGGAAGGATGCTTTTCAGAATGGAGACTGGTAACTAGTAGTGTTCCACACAGGTCAGTCTTAGGTCCTTTGTGGTTTGTTGTATATATAAATGGAGGAAATGCAGGTGGTCTGATAAGCAAATTTGCTGATGACACGAAGATTGGTGGAGTTGCTGATAATGCCAACGATTGTGAATGTATACAACAGTTTATAGATTGGTGACTTGGGCACAGAAACAGCAGATGGACCTTAAATCCAGCCAAATGCAAGGTGATCCATGTTAGAGGATCAAATTTAGGTGTGAATTCTATTGTAAATGGCAGAACCCTTAGGAACACTAACATTCAGAAGGATCCGGGTGTGCAGATCCACAGCTCCCTGAAAGTGGCAACTTGGGTAGCCAAGGTGATTAAGAAGGCATATGGCATGCTTGCCTTCATCGGCCGCGTGTGATTTACAAGAGCTAGCAAAACATGTTGGAGCTATGTAAAATTGTTAGGCCACATTTGAAGTATTGTATGCAGTTTTGGTCACCACACTACCCTAACCCTGACCCTAACCCTAACTTTGGAGAGAGTACAGAGAATGTTCACCAGGATGTTGCCT